>NC_138102.1:54460866-54690866 GCF_964146895.1 Miniopterus schreibersii
TGACCAAGTTTTTCTTTTTTTTCTTTCTTCTTAATCCTCACCTGAGGATATTTTTTCCATTGGTTTTTACAGAGAGTGGAAGGGGGGGGGGAGAGAGAGAGAGAGAAACACCGATGTGAGAGAGACACATTGATTGGTTGCCTCCCATATGCGCCCAAACTGGGGCTGGGAATTGAACCCGTAATCCCTCCATGCGCCAGCCGATGCTCTAACCAGTGAGTAAAACTGGCCAGGGCTGGCCTAGTTTTTCTAACAGAAATTCAATACTCATTACATTTAAGACCACCATAATTTAAAAAAATTTTTTCTTCACAATATACAAACCAAATTCATCTATAGCAGCATTGTTTACAACATCTTTTATTATTCAAATAAAAGATTTGTAGATGGTTTACCTGACATCTTTCTCAAGCTGTGCAATACACTCCTTTAGTGAATCAATCTTAGAATCTCTCTGACGCACCGATTCAATGAGATACCGGTAAGGTTGTTGAGCTTGGTTTAACAGAGAATTGGCCCTGTCAAGCTAAAAATAAAAAAAAATATTTCATTAAAATCTAGAAAATTTTTACAAGAAAATAAAAGTATTCAAAATGCCTTAGCACAGTTACAGTAAACCAACTCTCTCTCTGAAAAGCTTTTCCTGTGTAAATTGGAAAGTTTAAAAAATTATTAATCAATAATTTTAAATAAAATATTGTTTCCAATTCTGGGGAAGGGTTACCTACATTTCCTTACCATCTGTTGGTCTGAGAAGCTATGTGACATAAAATTTCTTTTCTTTTAATGAATATCCATTAGCTAAAAATGAAAATCTTTTATTTGAGCTTTATTTTTATTCAAAATAATATAATCACAAAGTTTCATAATTTTTTTCAAGCCTTCATATTTCCTTCCATCTCTATTTGTAAAATAGAAATTTATGTACCTAAATCACTAGGTATAATGAAAAAGTAAAAAAAAAAAAGTAGTTAAAATATAAATAATAAAATTTACCATTTTAACCATTTCATTAAGCACATTCACAGTGTTGTGTAACCATTGCTAGTATCTACTCCCAGAACATTTTCATCAGCCCCAAAGAAACTCTGTACTCATTAAGTCAAAACATTTCCCTCACCCACCACAGCTCCTGGAAACCTCTATTCTAACTTGGTGTCTTTGTGAACTTGCCTACTCTAGGTACCTCCTCTAAGTGAAATCACATAATATTTGATACTTTACGTCTCCTTATTTCACTTAATGTAATGTTTTCAAGGTTCATCCATGTTGACCATGTATCAGAACTGTATTCCTTTTTATGGCTAAATATATTCCACTACATGTTTATAGCACATTTTGTTTATTCATTTATCTATTGATGGATATATTTCAGTTGTTTCCACTTTTTGGCTATCGTGACGAATGCTGCTATGAATGTGTTTAAGTATGCAATACGGTGTATAAGTGACTGAGTCCCCATCTTTAATTCCTTTGGTTATCTATCTAGGAGTGAAGTGGAATTGCTAGGTCACATGGTAATTCTATATTTAACTTTTTGAGGAACTGCCAATTGTTTTCCACAGCGGACACTTCATTTGACATTCCTACCAGCAATGTACATGGTTCCAATTTCTTGACTTCCTTGCTGAAACTGCTATTTCATGTGCTTATTGGCCATTTGTCTATTTGAGTCTTTTGCCCATTTTTTTAGTAGGGTGTTTTTTTTTTTGAGTTGTAGGTTTTCTTTATACATTCTGGATATTAAACCCTTATTAGATATATTATTTCCAAATAGTTCTGTTTCTGTGGTGTGTCTTTTCATGATGTTTTTGATCACAAAATTTTTTACATTAATGAAATTTAACTTACCTATTTTTTCTTTCGGTGCTTGTATTTTTTTGGTGTCATTTAAAAGAGACCACTGCCAAATCCAAGGTCGTGAAGATTTTCTCCTATGTTTTCTTTTGAGTTTTATACCCTGAGTTCTGAAATTTAGGTCTTTGGTCCATTTTGACTTAATTTTTATATACAGTGTGAAGTATGGTTCCAATTTCACTCCTTTACATATAAGATGTGCAGTTTTACCAGCATCATTTGTTGACAAGACTGTCTTTTCTCCATTGTATGGTCTTGGCAACCTTGTGAGAAACCATTGACTGTATGTGAGGGTTTATTTCTGGGCTCTCTACGCTATTCCATTAGTCTATGTCTATCCTATGACAGGACAACATTGTTCTGATCACTGTAGCTTTGTAGTAAGTTCTGTAATTAGAAAGTTTGAGCCTTCCAACTTTGTTTTCCCTTTTCAAGACTGTTTTGCCCATTCAGGGTCCCTTGAAATTCCATATGAATTTTAGAATGGATTTTTCTATTTCTGTAAAAAATGCCATTGGGATTTTGATAGGAAATGCTCTGAATGTGTAAATCATTTTGGGTAGTATTATCATCTTAACAATGCTGTCTCCCATGAACATGGAATGTCAGTCCATTTATCAGGTCTTCTTTACTTTAGTAATGTTTTGTAGTTTTCTGTGTACAAGTCTTTCTACTGCTTGATTACATCCTAAGTATTTTCATTCTTTTTGAGGCTATTGCAAATGGAATTGTTTTCTTAATTTTCTTTTTGAATTGTTCACTTTTAATATACTATGTACAATTTTATACTATGCCATTTCACTTTACCTTATATCATACTAATTTTTCTAGGTTGTTGGAGTACCTTAATTTATATATACAAATATATACATACATATGTATATATATAATGTATATTTTTATTGATTTTAGAGAGAAAGGAAGGGGGAAAGGAGGAGAGAGAGGCAAACATCGATGTGAGAAACTGATTGGTTGCTTTCTGTAAGTGCCCTGACATGGGACCAAACCCACAACCCAGGCATGTGCCCTGACTGGGAATGGAACCGGCAACCTTTTGGTGCACAATACGATGCTTAAGCAACTGAGCCACTTGGGTTGGGCCTTAATTTACATTTTGAATGGTTGGAAAGCTGTCTAGTATGCTAATGTGCTATAATTTAATTACATCACTCATAGTAATAAACAGAATGGTTCCGATTTTTGACTAGTATAAAAAATGTAACAACAAGCTTTTCTGTATTGTAGATATTTTTTCTTAAATTAATATTTTCTTTGTTCAATTTTCTTTCAGAACATAAAATGGGTTACGGGATATGACTATTTAATGATCTTGACATATAGACCAAAGTTCTTTTTCTAAAGGATTTCATCAAATGATATACCCAAATCAACCTTAGATTTTTTTTGTTTATTTGCATTTGCTCTATTTCCCTAAGCAAATGTAAAATATATGTCAGTATACTGGCTAAACACAGCACTCCCAGTATTAGCAGGACCCTACTTTGGTACACAATGAGCTCTCAAAAACCATATTCTAATGTTGGATATGCAAAAACTGAACAATCCCAACAAAACTGGGTTCCATTATAAGTATTAGGTGATGGGTGAGGGAGTATTTTATTATACAGAAAAAAATATTATAAAATTCCAAACTACTATGACCATAAAATGTTCTTTGACAATAAAACTCTAGCTTTTTATATGTTTAAACATTTTCCTCCCCTTTCCATCATAACTCTTAACAAGTTCAATAGAGGCAAAAGACTTGCTGCTTTTCTGGAACAAGAAATGATTTATATTTTTTTCTCAAATGAAGTACAAGATCAACATTTAAAAAATTAAGATCTAAACATATTTATTTTAGCACTGCAATCTTTTTGTTTTCTGCTCACCTAAAAAAAAAAAAGTGACTAACAGCTTAGGACCTGAAAGTGTAGAGAACAGCAGGATGAGTTTAGTGGAAGGTAAAGTAGAAGGCAGAGAAAGTTGAAGGGTGGAGGCAGAAATAATCATTTTTAAAATGATCAGTCATGAGGGCCAGGTGGGTAAGCAGAAAAGTGAAGCCAAGAGGTGACTAACTTCTAGAGAATATGTGCTTGCAGTTTGGGAACTGCTTTGTAAAAGTTATTTAAATTATTCATCTGAATTGTATTAGAAAATTTTCTTTTGGCCATATTAAGTATAGGCCAGGAAGAACTACCTCAAAGAAAAGGAAATGAATAGTGAAAGAATATACTCCTTGTTTTTGGACACAATTAATTATAGTGAAAGCAGAGCCATAAAGAAAAAAATACCATGAATATTTTCTATAGTTTGGGTTTTAGTGTCTTTTTACTTGCTTTGGTAATCATTCTTTAAAATCTATTACAATGTCACTGGAATCTTATTACTCAACTAAGTCACTTTATGAACATTCAAATATGCAGCTGGACAAAAATAAAACTAAGTTCCACTTACCTGTATAACCAGTTTCACTAGTCAATTAAATCAAACAATTGCCTTGACTTTGTTTTCACAGAACTGACCCTAACTGAATAAACTGAATTGACAAGTTGCTTTGTGTTTCAAAGTGCAGAATAGTCTGGGGGTGGGGGTGGGGTGGAGGAGGAGGAGCCAGGTAGGGAAGGACTAGGGCATTTACACATTATAGTTAGCTGTGGTCTAGAATGAGCTATATTTAAAACTTATCATGTCTAATTTCAATAGCATAAAAATGAAACAGCAGACAGTCTTAATTACGTTAGTTCAATTTTTTTCATTACAGCAATTACATATATTAGGTCTTAATATTATAAACAAAATTAAGAACCAAAAGCTGTATTTTCAAAAGGTATCTTTAATATTCAATCTATAAACCTACAAATGCCTCTCTCTCTGGATAACAGAAACTACTGTAGTGCTGTCAGTTTTAAGGAAATGTTTCTTTATAAACTTGTTTGTAGGCTTCTAAATCTCCCAAATTTATTTTAATTCCTCAGGAAATTAAAATATGTTTATGCTTCTCAATAAAAAGTGATAATTTCTATTTTTGAAATAAATATAATTTAACAATTTAATTCCTCCAAATATGGTTTAAAAAATCTTTCTGTAACTGTAATAATTAGTATTCAAAAAGTTTTGGCAATCACTCACTTTGCTTATTGTTAGTAATCTTTTCCTTATAGGAAAGCTTTAGTAATTAGTGACTCAGGAATCATATGCGTAATAAATGACTCAGTACTAAACCCATGACACATTTTATAGAATTGTTTTTCCTCCTTTGTTTCAATAAACTGTACCTATGATTCAGAGAAAAGCGATACCTGATTATAACATAATTATGCATTTTGATTCTAATACTAATTTAACTTACTCTTATGTATTTTCTCTTAAACCATAAAAAACACAATGGCGACTATATTTTGTTGTGCTTGTCCTAAATGTGAAATTTTTTTCTTCTGGAGTTCATTTTGAAACAAACTCCTAGAAATGGATCTCTTTCATGCCAAGGACAAAATGCATTCTGTTGAATGGAATTTAACACTGAGTTGCCTTCTGTGTATAGAATATATATATACAAGTGACATTTTCTAGTACTGGTGGTAGTTTGCACTGCAAAATCCACATGTCCTTGCCTAATCTTTTTGACTGTGCCATGAAATGTAAAATACCTATTTGAGATTCAATATGGGGTAACACTTTGGTACTACATCTCTGTTCTCAATCTAAAGCAGTAGTTGGCAAACCTAGCTAACCATAAGAGGCACTGTGGAAAATGTTAGAAAACACGTAGCAGTAACTCCTGGGTGACGTGGGAAGGCCGTTCAGCCTGCTCACGAAGCAGGTGAGGGCCTCTGCAGCCCAGCGGAGCCCTCCTCGCCCTGGGGCCACCTGACACAGGCCGCGCCGGCGTTTGTACCGAGACCTCCAATACACACGCTTTAAATTGAATTTTTAATTGAGTTTATTGGGGTGAAAGGGATTCGGGGAAAATAAATTTAGATGACATAATTATAATAAGGACAAGATACAGAAGATGGATTTATGATTTTGGGGTGTGGAAGTATTCTGCAATGAAGAAACTGGGAAATACAATAGGTATAGAAAAATAAAAACAATGGGCAACAGGAATGAGGATCTGGTTGATGTTTTAACAACATGAATTTGTAATGCTTCCAAGAGGCAAAAATACCAGATTTCCGCAAGAATTTTTTAGCATGTTACCTCAAAACTCAAGATTTTTCTCTCCCTCCTTCCATTAAATATTTATAGAGTAACTACCAGGTGGTAAGATACTATGCTAAAGGTAGGGATTGTCAAAAAAGCCTGGTGGATGAATTTGGCAACAAAGTAATCTAGAGTGCTAAGTGAAGGCAGTACTCAGATGGATGAGGTTCAGACTGGTTAGGAAAAAAAGTGGAGCCAGGAGCGGCTTGACAGAGTAGAAAAAGACAAAGAGTTTATGAGTCTGGGACTTGTAATAAGCCCTAATAAAGTACAAATTTAGTGGGAATGAAAGAACCGGGAGAGCTGGAAGGACTGAAAGAACTGGAAGGACAGGAGATTAAGAGTCAAGAATGTAATTTTCGAGTTCCAGTGTTCTAAATTTATTTCTCCCTCAAAGCTATCCTTGAGAAATTCATTTTAATGTGATTCAATTGTATAACAATGCTGATGGGATGGGGGGGTGGGATTTGCAGTGTGATTTGCAATAGCTCTTAAATGAAAAATTCATAGACACTGATGCATTATTCAGGCAACATCAATTAGATAAAAAGTTTAAACAATGATTTTATTTGTTTGATGTGTAAACAGGATATAATTTATAAATGTCATTGTTTTAGCCACTTTAGTGGTGGTTAGCATTTGACCCACACACACACACACAAATATATTTAAAACAAAATAGAAAAACACAATACTTATTATTCTGCAATTTTCCTTTTTTTGAAAAATTCTCAATATAGTATAAATGCCTTTTAAAGTTAGCACATACAGATCTACTTTTTTGTACCCATGCATCTTGAAGTCTCTCTTAAATCTAGCAATTTAACATTTGTAACATATTACCTGGATTCCACTAAGTGACTTCTACATAAAAAATTCCAGGCAACTAAACCTTGTCATTTGGTCAGTTTAGATTGTGCATGTTCCATTTTCTAGATAAGTTTTTTGAAGTAAGTTAGCTGTAACAGATAAATCTGCAAGGGCTTACACTAGGAGACAAGGCCTTTGTGAACAAGGCTGTACATGTTAAGAGGGCAAGTCCATGCCTATTTTGCTATCAGTGGTTGAATATAGTGGGAGCTTGATAAATGTTTACTAAATGACTGGAAAGAGAAAGAGCACGAATCAAGGTTTAAGGAGGCTAAGGAAGACCAATTCTTGTTGGCAGTAATCTTGCATGCTTTATGATTTAGCCTAGATTTTCTATTGTTTAATAAAACCCACATCAATACTCTTTTAACTAACCTGGTGGCTTCTTGGGAATTAGGTGGGCATATATATACTCACACAAAAGAAAGCCAATTAATTTTTTTCTCTTTTATATTGGACCAACTAAAGAAGCAATGATCTGAAGATACTGGACATCAAGCAATGAAGGACAGTGAGACACAGTTCATATGGCAGAGTCCTAAAGAAAAGAGCTGCACAGAGAGAATTCCAAAATTTACAGACAGCCCCCATTGAGTATTCATCTAGGAACTGAACAGTGCATATGTGTAAAGAAACTACCAGAGACTGAAAAAAACCCACTGAAAATATTAAAAGAAAAAATCCCTGATGATCATGGGCCAGGAATAGTACCTGCTCCCACCAGACAAAGTATAAAACATACTAATTCATAGGACATGGGGTAGAGTACTTAAATGGCTTTGGTCTCAGTAGTAGTGGAAAAATTAACCTTAAGGTAAACACTTTTTTGCTTATAAAAGCTTAAAAGCAAGACTTGAAATGACCAAACTTTTCCCAAGAAACCTAGTCATGTTTGAAAACAAAGCTCACACAGACCTGTAAAAATCCAAAAATTATTTAGCTCTAAGATAAAATTCACAATGTCTAGGATCCAGTAAAAAAAATTAGTAGGCATGCAAAGAAGCAGGACAATATGATACATAATGAAATAAGTCAATTTAATTGAAAGCAATTAAATGACAAAATAGTTAGCAGAAAAGGATATCAAAGCAGTTATTGAAACTATATTTCATGTGCTCAAGAAAATAAAATTTGAAAAGGTTAAGCAGAGACCTGGAAGATACAAAAAAGACCCAAAATGAACTTCTATAAATGAAAACTACAATATCTGAGATGAAAAACATACTGGATTGAATTAACAGATTATATATTGGAGAAGAAAAGGTTAGTGGACTTGAAGACTTAGTAAAAGAAATTATGGGAGAAAAAAAAAGTGGGAAAGATTAAAAACAACCAAAAAATATTTGAAGAAATAATGGCTGAAAATTTTCCAAATTTGATGATATCACATATACAAGAAGTCTGGCAGAACCCAAGCACAGGATACATGAAGAAAACCACATCAAGCCACATTATAATCAAATTGCTTAAAGCAAATGAAAAAAAAAATCTTAAAAGCAGCTAGAGAAATAAGACATACTATTTTGAGAGGAACAAAGATAAAGATGACAGCATATTTCTTGGCAGAAACAATGCAAACTAAAAGCACAAAAAAAAACAGAGAGGAAAAAAGATTCAACCTTTAATTTTTTGTTGTTGTTAATCCTCGCCCGAGGATATTTTCCCCACTGATTTTTTAAGAAAGAGTGGAAGGGAGGGAGGGAGGAGTAGATGGGAAGAGAGAGAGAAACATGTATGTGACAGAGACACATCGAACGGTTGTACCCTTGACCAGGAATCGAACCAGGGACCCTCCACTGAGCCATACCGGCCAGGGCTCAACCTTGAATTCTTTACCCAGGGAAAATATATTTCAAAAACAAAGGTGAACTCAGCAATTCCACTCCTAGGTGTACATTCTAAAGTATTACAATAGGCAGGCAAACATATCCTCTTCATAGCAGCACTATTCACAATAGCCAAAAGGTGGAAATAACCTAACTGTCCATCAATGAATGAATGAGGTAAATGTAATGTATCTGGAAATCTGCTAAGTGATTAGATTTTAGGTGTCTCACCACACCTACACAAAAGGTTAAATACGATGTGAGGAGACAGATACATTGATTAGCTTGACTGAAATAATCATTTCCTTATGTTATAAATATATATCAAATCATCATATTGTCACCTTAAATACATACATTTTTATTAAAAAATAAATAAAAATAACAAAAGTAGAAAGTACAGGTGCAAAAGAAACAAAAACCCAAAGCACAAGAAACATAAGACAGATAATTTGGACTTCATCAAAATTAACTTTTGAGATCAAAGGACACTAACAAGAAGGCAAAAGATAAGCCACAGAATGGGAGAAAATTTCTGCATATCATATATCTGAGAAGAGTCTAGCATTCAGAATATATAGAGAACTCTTACAACAACAAAAAGACAGGCACTCCAATTAAAAAATGGACAAAGGATGTGAATAGGTATTTCTCCAAAGAAGATAAACAGCCAATAAGCACACAAAACAATGCTCAACATAATCAGTGATAAAGTTAATACAAATCAAAATCACAATGCAATACTACTTCAGGCCCACTAGGATGGCTAGAATAAAAAACAAAACAAAACCATTGGTAAGAACATGAGAAACTGAAACCCTTGACATTGCTGGTGGGAACAGAAAATGGTGAAGTTGCTGTGGAAAACAGTCTTGTGATTTCTCAAAAAGTTAAACAGAATTACCATGTGACCTAGCAATTCCACTTCTTAGGTATACACCCATAAGAACTGAAAACAGGTGTTCAGACAAAAAGCTTGTACGTGAATGCTCACAGCAGCATATTCACAATAGCCAAACAATGGAAATATGTAACCTCAACATCCATTTTGTTGACGAGTAAACAAAATGTGATATATCTGTACAATGGAATACTATTCAGTCATAAAAAGAAATTAAGTACTGATAGATGGTAAAACATGAATGAACCTTGAAAAGATGTTAAGTAAAAGAAGCTAGAACAAAAGGTCACATTTTGCATAATTCCATTTATATGGAAAAATCTAGAGAGACAGCATATTAGTGGTTGCCAGAAGCTGGAAGGAGGAGAGCATGAAAAGTGATTGCTTAATGGGAACAGGGTTTTACCTTCTAGGTGATGAAAATGTTCTGTAACTTGACAGTGGTTGTACATTATAAACATACCAAAAGCCACTGAATTATACAATATAAAATGGTTAAAATGGTGAAGCCTTGAATGCATACAGTTTTTATTTGGCCTTAGTAATATAACTGAGAAATACATTTTAATCTTGATTTTTGTTAAGAATAGTCAGAAATGTAGAAACAAAAAACAAAGAACAAAAAAATCCCCCAAAAACCACGGTGAAATAACTTTGTGTAACATACAGAAATGAAAAGAATTCATCACCAGCAGACCTGCTCCATAAGTGTTGTTAAAAGAAGTACATCTATCAGAAGCAATATGATATCAGGTGGAAATTTGTATCTACACAAAGGAATAAAGAACATCAGGCATGGTAACTATTTGCTTAAGTATAATAGCTTTTCCTCATACTATATTATCTTTTTAAAAGATTATCAACTGTTTAATGTAAAAATAATAGCAATGTAGTGTGAGTTTTATACATGTGTAAGTAAAATATATATTAACAGGAGCATGAAGACTGGGAGGGGTAAATGGAAGGACACTACTTTAAGGATTTTAAAATATTACATGAAACTAGATGGTGATAAGTTAAAGGCATACACACACACACACACACACATATATATCTGTAATAACAAAGGGTTATAGCCAATAAGCCAACGAGATAAAATGGAATGATAAAAAGTATTCAATTAATCCAAAGAAGGCAGGGGGGATAAAAGGAAAACAGGATAGGATAAATAAAAAAAACAAATAGCAAGATAATAGATTTAAAAATAATCATATCAATAAACACATTAAAATGTAAATGTTCTGAAAACCGAAATTAAAAGTTCTCTTTTTTCAGACTAGATAAAAAAGCAAGCTCTAAGAGTGTATGCTGCCTGTAAGACAATTCAGCACAAACAGGTTAAAGCTGAAGAGAGGATGGAAGAACACGCCATGGTAACACCAGTCGAAAGGTGTGAAACTTTTATGCTAAACAAACAAACAAACAAACAAACAAAATAACACTACTAAGAGAAACTAACATCTAAATAAATGGAAAGATATACTAGGTTTATGGGTCAGAATATTCAATATTATTAAGATGTCGATTCTCCTCATTTAATTCACAGATTCAATGTAATCCCAATAAAAATCAGCCAGTTCTCTCTCCCCTCCCCTTCCCTCCCCCCTCCCTCTCTCTCTCCCTCCCTCTCTCTCTTCCTCTCTTCTTTTTCTCTTTTGGTAGAAATGATTATAGAATTCATATGGGAATGCAAAAGACACAGAATAGCCAAAAAGCTTCTGACTTGAACAGAGATGGAGAACCAATACTATCTAATTTCAAGACATCATAAAGCTACAGTAATCAAGATGGTGTGATACTGACATAAAGACAAAGAGAAAACTGGTACAGAACAGAGTCCAGAAACAAACTCTCACAAACATGTCTAATTAATGTTCAGCAAATGATACTAGAACAATTTGGTTTCAATATGCAAAAAAATGAATCCCAATCTGTATCTTGTACAGCATGCAAAAATGAACTATGAAAGATCTAGAGAAAATAATAGACAAAAACCTGTGAACCAGGTTAAAAAAGATATTTTAGATACAACACTCAAAACACAATCCATAAAAGAACAAACTGATAAACTGGACTTGATAAAAACTCCTGCTCTTCAAAAAACATTGTTAAGAGATGAAAAGGTAGGCCACAGAGTGAGAGAAAATATTTGCAAATCATGTATATGATAAGAGACTTGTATCTAAAAGTATAAATAATGCTCAAAACTCAGTAATAAGAAAACAATCCGATAAAATGCACACAAAAAACTTGAACAAAGACTTCTCCCCTAATAAGAAAAACAGAGGGCAAAGGAAAACATGAAAAAATGTTCAACGTCATAAGTCATTAGGGAAATGAGAATTAAAACCATGAGATACCCCTACACATCATTAGAAGGGCTAAAATGGAAAAGACTACCAGATAAAGTCTTTGCAAGGATGTAGAAGAACTAGAACTTTCATACGCTGATGGTGGAAATGTAAAATGCTACATTTGGTAAGTTGTTTGGAAGTTTTTAAAAACATTAACTAGACACCTACTATATAATCCAGCTATTCTACTCCCAGGCTATTTATCCAAGAGAAACAAAAGCATATGTTCATACAAAGACTTGTACATATTATGATCATATTAGCTTTATTTATAATAAGTAAAAACAGAAAACAACCCGAATGTCTACAGGTGAATGGATAAAAAATTGTGGTATATCTACACAATGGAATGTTACTCAGCAATGAAAAGGAACTATGGATGGAAGACACAAAAGGAGTGTGTGTGTATAAAAAGCACAGTGATTCCACTTATACATAAGTCTAGGAAATATAAACACATCTGCAGTGGATACTTGGAGATCAGGATGTGAGGTGAGGAGGGTTGGGAGGGAGAAAGTCCAAAGGAGAACAAGGAAACTTTGGGGGAGATGCATATGTTCATTATCTTCATTTTGGTGATGGTTACATGGGTATACACATGTGTTAAAAGTTAGCATATTGTATACTTTAAATATGTGCAGTTTAGTGTATGTCCATTATTCCTCAATAAAACTGCTATAAAAGAAATACTTGTTTTCATTTTGAGTACTTTTTATTTTTATTATTATTTTCTAATATATCTTTTTTGATTTCAGAGAGGGGGAGGGAGAGGGAGAGAGAGAAATATCAATGATGAGAGAGTCATTGATGGGCTGCAGCCTGCAACCCGGGCATGTGCCTGACCCGGAATCAAACCTCGATCTCCTGGATCCTAGGTCAGTGCTCAACTGCTGAGCCATGCCCCGCTGGGCTTCAGTACTTTTTAACATTTTCATTTTGGCTATTCATTTATGTATATTCTGAATAGCATATAACTTAATAGTAATTCTAACAATAGTTGAGTTTCATCTGTGTTTTATTCTGAAAAACTCCAAGGTGGTTTAAATATTTAACCTGCTCTAAAAAATACAGATCCTGAGAGAATTTCTTTGATTTTTTCACCACATATCATGAATAGTCTATTGTTATAGAAGCAATCTAATACAGGCATACCTTAGAGATATTGCAAGTTTGGTTCTAGACCACCACAACAAAGTAATTATTACAATAGAGCAAGGTATACAATTTTTTTTTGGTTTCTTAGTGCATAAAAGTTATGTTTACACTATACTTAAGTGTGTGTGATAGCAATATGTCTAAAAAATACAATACACAAACCTTAATTAAAAATACTTTATTGCTAAAAATGCTAACCATTATCTGAGCCTTCAATGAATTGTAATCCTTTTGCTGGTGGAGGGCTTTGCCCAATTCTAGTTTTCTTGCTAATTTCCGCATTTGCAGTTACTTCCTCCACTGAAGTCTTGAAATCCCTCAAAGTCATCCATGAGGGTTGGAATCAACTTCTTCCAAACTGCTATTAATGTTGATATTTTGACCTCTTCCCATGAATCACTTTTTTTTTTTTTAATATATCTTTATTGATTTCAGAGAGAGAAAGGGAGAAGGTGAGAGAGATAGAAACATCAATGATGAGAGAGTCATCATTGATTGACTGCTTCCTGCACGCCCCTGACTGGGGATGGGGCCCGCAACCAGGTATGTGCCCTGACCGGGAATCGAATCGCCATCTCCTAGATCCTAGGTCGATGCTCAACTGCTGAGCCATGCCCAGCTGGACATGAATATTCTTTTTTTTTTTTTTTAAATATATCTTTATTGATTTCAGAGAGAGGAAAGGAGAGGGAGAGAAGGAGATAGAAACATCAATGATGAGAGAGTCATTGATTGGCTGCAGCCCAAAACCAGGGCATGTGCCCTGACCCGGAATCAAGCCCCGATCGCCTGGATCCTAGGTCAATGCTCAATCGCTGAGCCACACCCGGCCGGGATGGACATGAATATTCTTAATGGCATCTAGAATGGTGAATCCTTACTAGAAGGTTTTCAGTTTACTTTGCCCAGATCCACCAGAGGAATCACTAGCTATGGCAGTTATGGCCTTATGAAATGTATTTCTTAAATAAGAAGACTTCAAAGTCAAACTTACTCTGTGTCCTATGAGCTGCAAAATGAATGCTGTGCTCGCAGGCATGAAAACAACATTAATCTAGTTGTACATCTCCATCAGAGCACTGGGTGACTAGGTGCACTGTCAATAGCAGTAATATTTTGAAAGGAATCTTTTTTCTGAGCAGTAAGTCTCAACAGTGGGCTTAAAATATTCAGTAAGCCATGTTGTAAACAGATGTGCTGTTATCCAGGCTTTGTTGTTCCATTTATAAACACAGAGAGGGGAGATCCAACATAATTCTTAAGGGCCCTAGGATTTCTGTAATGAGCACTGGCTTCAACTTAAAGTCACCAGCTGCATTAGCCCCTAACAGGAGAGTCAGCCTGTCCTTTGAAGCCAGGCATTGACTTTTTTCTAGCTATTAAAGTCCTAGATGGCACCTTTTGCCAATATAAGGCTGCTTTATCTACACTGAAAATCTTTTGTTTAGTGTAACAAATTTTATTATCTTAGCTAGATCTTCTGGATAATTTACTGTAGCTTCTACATCAGCACTTAGTATTTCACTTTTATGACTTAGAGATGGCTTATTTTCTTAAACCTAATGAACCAACCTTTGCTAGCTTCAAACTTTTCTTCTGCAGTTTCACCTCTCTGAGCCTTCAGAGAACTGAAAAATATTAGGGCCTTGCTCTGGATTTGGCTCTGCTTTAAGGCAGGGGTGGGGAAACTTTTTCTGCCAAGGGCCATTTGGGTATTTATAACATCATTTGAAGGCCATACAAATTTATCAACTTAAAAATTAGCTATAAAAAAAGCTCCTAGATTTATCGAGTTTTGAGTCCCACCTGTGGTTGCCTTGGCAGGGCCAGACCAAATGATTTCATGGGCTGAATATGGCCCATGGGCCGGATGTTCCACACTCCTGCTTTAAGGGAATGTTGTGGCTGCGGTGATCTATCTAGATCACTAAAACTTTATCCATATCAGCAATAAGGCCGTTTCACTTTATCATTTGTGTGTTCACTGAGTGGCACTTTTAATTTCCTTCAAGAACTTTTCCTTTGAATTCACAACCTGGCAAACTTTTTGACACAAGAGGCCTAGCTTCCAATCTAGGTTTCTTGGCCTATGACACTCCTTCTTGACTAAGCTTAATCACTCCTAGCTTTTGATTTAGAGTGAGAGACATGAGACTCTTCATTTCACTTGAACATTTAGAGACCATTGTAGGGTTATTAATTGGACTAATTTCAATACTGTAGTGTCTCAGTGAACTGGGAGGAGCGTGGATATGAGAGAACGGCCAGTAGGTGGAGCAGTGAGCACACACACATTTATCAATTAAGTTAGTTCTTATATGGGCATGGTTCATGGAGGTCCAAAACAGTTACAATAGTAACATCAAAGATCACTGATCACAGATCACCATAACAAATATAACAATAATCAAAAAGTTTGAAATATTATCAAAATTAAATTGTCACAGAGATGCAAAGTGAGCAAATGTTGAAAAAATGGCGCTGACAAACTTGCTCAATGCAGGGTTGCTACAAACCTTCAATTTGTAAAACAGTGCAAGAAAAGGAGCTATGTTTGTAACATCTTTTTTGTGGGGTGGAAAAGAGTAAGATTCATGGGTTGTTACAAATTTATTTTAAATCTTAAGGGAAGTTATACACTCTACATAAACCTTTTAATACAGGTTTACTGATTCTCCATATGTCTTATGAAAAAATTTTCAAACATATACAAAAGTATAAAACCGAATAATGAACTATATGTACCCATCACCCAGCTTCAAACATTATCCACAGTTTGAGTTTTTAAAAAAAATCTATTGAGCCCTCTCTCCCTCTTGCTTATGGAATATTTTGAAACACATTGCACATACCATACCATTTCATATCGCAAATATTTCAATATTTAAGTCTTTTTCTCAATATTATATAAGTTTTTAAAAAATTGCTTCATGTAAAGTTAATTATACTTCATTAAAATGTAATTACTTAATTTAATTTCTTATATTTCCCCCGTACAATTTGTATAGGAGTGTGTATCCATTTAGAAATTCCTATTTAAATGAACTGAAGTGCTCCCAGGTGTTTTTTTAAAAAAAAATTTAAATTAAAATTTTTTTAATGTTGTTGCAATGTGTTTTTTATTTTATTTTATTTATTTTTTTAAAAAAAGTATTCTTTTTTTTTTTTTAAATCTTTATTGATTTCAGAGAGAGGTAGGGAGAGGGAGAGAGAAAGACAGAAATATCAATGATGAGAGATTCACTGATCGGCTGCAGCCCACAACCCAGGCATGTGCCCTGACTGGGAATTGAACCCCGATCTCCTGGATCCTAGGTCGACACTCAACAGCTGAGCCACGCCCAGCCAGGTGCAAGGTATTTTTTTAAAAAAAAGTAATATGATGACATACATACGCACAAGTTTATATGAATTTTTTTTTAATATGTCTTTATTGATTTCAGAGAGAGGGAGGGAGTGGGAGGGAGAGAGAGACAGCAACATCAATGATGAGAGAGTCATTGATCTACTGCCTCCTGCACACTCCTGCTGTGGATCAAGCCCGCAACCTGGGCATGTGCCCTGACCAGGAATTGAGCCTTGATCTCCTGGATCATAGGTTGATGCTCAACTGCTGAGCCACGCTGGCCAGGCAGTTTACATGAATTTTAATATTTTATTTTTTTAAGAAATGTTTTTGATAAGTTATTCTGAAAATAAAACAAAAACAATGGATCTATAATATATTAGTGTGCAGAGGTTCATTCGTTATTTTAGTCATTCATTTACATAGCCTTCCATGGTTTGATCCTGCAGTGTGCTGCAGCTGGCTTGTAGTTTTTAAGAGCTGACTGGTAAATTTTTAGGAATTTTGTGAGCTGGTTTTAAATACCACTATTATTAAAACTTTATTTAGATTTAAAATAAAACAAATTTTATTTAAAAAAGGGATACTAAAAGAAAATCAAATTTTAATTGTTTTACTATAGTTTACTATTATCTATGCTCTTGAGCTTACAACACATCTACTGTATTTGTGTGGTGGAAGCATTATGTAATGGTGTGCTACTGAGCATCTTTACTCTGTCTGCATTCAGTAACATTGTATTGGCAGCTTGAAGTTAGTCACGGTGGGAATATTTATCCCATGGATACATGCAAATGAGAACACTGCTTCCACGCTGAGCATTAAGTATGTGTCAGCACTGCAGTATCATAGAAGATTTGAACTTCTGAAATTTGAGCATAAAGATGTTACAATATTAATAGCATTTTAATAGAGGGCACTATAAAGACAAATATGGACAGCAGGTCCTTAAAAAAACATATGAAGAATACATGTATTAATATTTTTTAATATATAACTTTAAAAGTGGCATCTAGTGAAGTGGCATCTATGGTTGTTTTTTTTAAATCGTCACCTGAGGACATTTTCTCTATTCATTTTTAGAGACAGTGGAAGGGAGAGAGGAAGGGGGGGGGAGAGAGAGAAATATCTACGTGAGAGAGACACATCAACTGGTTGCCTCCCAGGCGCACCTGGTCAGGGAACCTGCAACCCAGGTATGTGCCCTTGACTGGGAATCAAACCAGGGACCCTTTGGTCCAAGGGGCTGACACTCTAACCACTGAGACAAACCAGCCAGGGCGATGGTTTTAATTGTTTTATTATTTGAATTTCAGAAGTACAGAAATATGTAATTAGATGTTGACTTAAGTAATAAGGATTGAAAATACTATGTAAAACACATACATGACCCTTGAACAACATGGGTTTGATGCGTGAGTTCACTTACAGGTGAATGCTTTTCAATGAATATAGAGTCAAACGTCCATCTCTGGGTTTCGCATCCCAGATTGGGAATCTGCGGTTTCAAGGGGCAACTGTACGCACTGTTCTATGTCATTTCATACAGGGGGCTTGAGCATCTGTGGATTTGGGTAACTGTGTGTGTGTCCTGGACCAATCCCCAGCAGTTACCGAGGGATGACTATTTACAGAAAAGTTCTGGGGGAGTCAAAAGTTACACAGGGATTTTCAACTGCGGTGGCGAGAGGGTGCATGTCTGCATCCTTAACCCCTTGGTTTTCAAGGTTCAACTGTATATTCCTTAAATGATACAATATAAGGCTAAGGAAAATAAAAAAATATAAATCTGATTTTTAAGATATATAATTTGGGAACTACCATATAGTGAAGAATGTGAGAGCTTAAGGTTATACCAAGTTAAGTGTGTATAGTAGATAAGGGATTTTTAATCAATTAAAGAAACCAAAAAGCAAATCTATTTCAAAAATGGGGCTTTAGTTAAAAAACCTAAAATGCCATTGAAATTTGTCAAACTTGTTTTGCCAGTTGATATTCCCAGAAACCAGAGCTCTGTCTAGTCTGCATTTATATTTAGTCTGAGCATTTAATCTCCCTTTTGATCTTAGTTTTGCCATATACTGTAAATTGTTTTATAAGGCTTTAACATCAAGTTAGTTTCATAAATTGTAAAATCATTTTGTACCATCAAACCACTTATTTTAAAACTGCTCAGAAAATACACAAAGGAGTAACAAAGATTAAACGCTGTGATTCTTTATATATATGTTTTTTTAAAGTTATTTACCTCTTGTGAAAGCTGTGCTATTTGGTCCTTTCGATGTTCCAGGTCTTTTAAAACCAATGAGTTTTGTTTTTCTAACTGAAGTACTCTTCTTGCCAAATGGACACTAGGCAAATGAAATAAAAAAATTAATGCTTAGAAAAGGGGAATGCTATCTAAAATACTGAAAATGTGCCTTGTGTGCTTGAAAACTGGCTTACCATTTCCTAATAATACTTAAATATTAACAGAAAAAAATATTTTCAGATGTGAACAGTAAAGACCAATATTCCAACAACTCAGAATTTGGGAAGTAAGATTAAAATCTCCGTAATAACATAACTGAGATATATTGATTACAACAGTAATGGTTTATACACTTGCTACATTATGATACTTGCTTAAAAAGACCACAAGATAGCAATTTACAGCTTTTCTCCATTTTTATAAAAATTTCCCATTTGTGAACAAATCAGGAAATTAGTTAAAACAATAAGCTTGCACTTTGAAAAAAATGAGTGTTTACCGCAGATAACATGATGCATTTATAATACAAAACACAACTAAATAGATTTTCTATTTAAAGTAGAGATGGAAAAGATGTATAAAAGATGAAAAATGTCTATTGTATTGAGTATAACCATTAAAATTAGGTTACCTTTAGAATTTAAAATCACATTAAATGTGAAATGTTCCAATTCCACTTTTAAGACACAATTTAACAAAAAGTTCAGCTATAAAATCATTTTTCCTAACTACTAAGGAGAAAAAATGGCATAATTCTTTTAAGAACTACAAATTTTGTTGAGAAGATGTGTTGCTCCAAAGACCTTTCTGTAATTCCAAACACTTAAAAACTTCGTATTTATAACATTTTCATTTTCTATGAGTTGACCTATTAATACCTTACTTTCAAAACCTCTTGGAATCCAAGAAGACAGGATGTTTTACCATGTCAAGAAATAAAATATTTTCTTTCTAAATAAAACTATATGACATAAATGATTCCATTGTATTTTTTAGTATTTTCTAACATCAGATAAAGGAATGCAGACAAAACTCTGAAAATAAGGCTAAATATAATCTTACAAATCTATTTCTAAGAACTTGTTCTCATTTTTCCAAATAAAAAAGATGAATTCTGGTAAAAGTTTATATAGTAAATTAGGTAGCTTATTTGGATAAGCTCATATCTAAGTTTCTATCCTTTGAACTGGCATAAGATTTTGCCTTAATAACCAGTTGAAGTAAGAGATGAAAAAGACATAGTTCCTGTTTTTTAACAATCATTTTATACAAAACACAGCTTTACTGATATAAAACTTTATTGATATGTAATTTATATACCATGAAGTCAACCACTTAAAGTGTACAAATCAGTGGTATTCAGTATATTTAGAGTTGTTCAACTATCACTATAACCTAACTTTAGAACATTTTTATTAGCCCCCCCAAAATTTGTACTCATTAGTATCACTCGCCTGCCCAGACCTAGGGAACCACTAACTTCTTTCTTCCTTTACAGATTTTTAAGGTGTTTATAGTTTTTGGATCCCCATTTTCCATCTCCAACCTAAAATATACCAAATTGTTTCAAATTTGATCTAAAATAAAATCTCTTTTTAAAAATTTATTTTTACTGTTGAAAGTATTACAGATGTCCTCTTTTTTCCCCATTGATCCCTTCTAAAATCCTTCCCTATATCCCCCTCACCCCAGGCCTTTACCACACTATCATCTGTGTCCATGAATCATGCATATATGCATATAAATTCTTTGGTTAATCTCTTCCCATCCCCCCAACTCCTCCCCCTGCAAAAAAATAAAATAAGATCTCTACAAACAAAATAAGTCTTAATGCTAATTTTATATTATATTATATGATTGCAAACATCTGTATTTTAGATTATTAGCTTTTTTTTTTTTAAAGGCTAATTTTAAAAACTTGACATTATTTTCATTCATATTTTCAATCTCTTTCATCCTTCACATGTGTTAGGAATAAGTCTTTTCACTGTTTTGTCTCCCACAAAACAGCACTACGGTCTTTTTGTACATAGTAGTTTCTCAATGAATATATGTTGTAATACTCAGTATTTGTGTAATACTCAGTATAGAAAAATGAACACAATCAAATGCTATTGCAAATAATCACTTACAGATTAAATGAAATGGAAGAAAAAGGGATGCAAGAAAATAATGAGATGCAAAGGTCATCTATTACCAATATTCTTCAGACAATAACATAAAGACATGAAGTTTAAAAATATTAAGTAGCTCATAGGGTTTGGGTGCTTTTTGTTTTGTTTGGAACCTGCATAATGCTCTTATGCAAATATGGTGTGATACCAATTATCAAGGCAAAATATCACATTACATAAAACACTAAATTCAAGAAAGTCTGGGTATGCTGGTGCTTAAGTCCTACCATCAGGGCTACCTCCTTCTACTAAGAATTTCCCTGATTTTGGTTGAGGGATTCTGAATGAAAAAAATAACTGTAAATAGCAGGAAGATATATTATGACTTTTAAAAATGGCTCATAAATGTGTCCCCCAGTGTTGATTACTAGCTTATAGTACTATTTTATTGAGAAAAGCTTTCTAGGAACTGGTGCTGATGGGAATGACTGTAACTACTGTTTATGAATGTTGGTGCCATTTATGATGCATAATGGTTATAATATATATGAAAAACACTGTGCTACAATTGGTCTCCAATTGACCCATTGATTGTATTTTAAAAATTCACTTCTGAGTCAGTTATAAGGCTAGCAGAACACATCTCATGTATATATCAGAAATGATATTAAGGTCTCAGGTTGCTCTAAATGACCCATTTAGCCCACGATGCTTTAGGGGGGAAAAAAAGGGAAAAAACCCCACCAGGAATAAAAAAACAAGAACAAGAATAAAGAGTAATACTGTGAAATTTTCTCTTTAAAAAATTATATATTTAAGCATATAGAACACACAGAAAAATAAGAACTATAATTTTTCATGATTATAATACTTGCAATTACACAAAAGTGATAAAAAGAAAATTAGCAATTTTTAATTTTGATCATGAATATCAATGACTGCAGAAAAGCAGGTTGAATTCAAAGAAAAATTCATTAATTAAAAAAGATATTTACAAACACATTCTTTTAACAAACATTTATTAAAAGCCTTTAATCTATACAGGTACTGGGAATACACAATTTCTACCTGGAGGATCTAACATTCTACTGAGGTAGGTGGGCAAATAAAAAAAATATTGTAGTGTGCTAAATTCTATGAAGGGCACACAGGAATAAAAACTAATACTCATTAATCTAGTGAAGAGGCAGAGAACTAGCATCCTGGGTAGAGGGAAAGCTAAGTAAAGAATGATCTGCTGGATACAAGTGTAAGCAGCACGGTATTGATGGATAAAACACACGGTGGGTAGTGAGGGCTGAAGCTAGAGGGATACGGGCAGGGCTCCATGATGAAAGGCCTTGTATGACAAGCTGAGTTTAAATTTTCTTTTCTTTTTAAAAAAAATATGTTTTTATTGATTTCAGAGAGAGGAAGGAAGAGAGACAGAAATATCAATGATGAGAAGGTCATTGATAGAGCCCGCAACCCGGGCATGTGCCCTGACCAGGAATTGAACCCTGCGATCTCCTAGGTCATAGGTCGATGTTCAACCGCTAGGCCACGACCGGCCGGCATCTCTCGTCACTCCTTGACTCCAAATAAAAGTCACTCTCTTGGATCTGTCAATGATCTATACATCCAATCATTACATACAATTTCATAATTAGCCCAGCCAATGTGAGCATGGAAGACCTCTATTTATACCTTAGATGTCAAAGCACAATGAAGGACCGATGCTCTGTTCCGAGTCCTTCAATGTTTCTCTTAGTATTATCAAAACTGCAAATAAACAGGTGTATATATTTATATACTTGCTAATTAGTTACATGGTTTGAAATAACACTTGGCTCTTTAAGTCTTTTTCAGTTTTAGCAGGTTAGAGTTCTGTCTCCATAAGCATGGCATGGATAAATGGTTTTTAAAAAGGGCACATTTGCCAGAATGATTCCATCTTCAGAATGCTTCAGGTTGGTCCTTGTACTGCCTGCTGTTGGTAGTGACTGAAAACTAAATAGTGGTCTCATGCTGATTATCTATGTTATATGAGACTTTCTCTAGTTTCTTCTATAGGTCTGAACTTTCAAGTTGATCATGAATAGACTGCATTAACTTTTTAAAGGACTAGCCCTAAAACCAACTCAGATGAAATAAGCACAGCTTTCCCTAAGGACAAAAATGAGAACTCATACATATGAGAACAAAGGAGAGAAAAACAAATTTTTGCTACATACAAAAGTTTGCTAGGGGAAATAAAAGTTTCCCTGGCCTTATTTTTTCCTTTGTTATGAAGCTCAATCAACTGTGAAAATTTCAACTTAAAGCTCTTTATAAAACTAGACAGAAACCCAAATAAAAGGTCTACAGTATGCAGTGATCTTGCAATTTGAAAGGTTTAAAAACCTCCAGGGAAGTCTCCACATTCAGGTCTGAGAAAACAAACACAGGAGCACACACTAAGACCACGTTAGTGCTTGGGTGTTACCCAGGTTAAAGAGCATAACCAAAACATGTAACCAGAAAATCTTGTTTGCTATTTTCAAAGTAATCATGACCGAAACAAAAACATTACTTCAGATTTTCAAGTTTAGTCAAGTCAAGAAGTGCCCATTTTATTTTAATCTACTTTAATTGTATAAGCCCTTTTAACTCTCCACAAAGTTGTTCAGAAACAGTTTAACACAATATCTAGTTATTGTTCCTATCTCTATAGAAACTTCAAAATTCGAGTAGCCTTATTTACTAATTATAATTTGTTTAAGACATTTTTTGGGGGGAGTTATTTTGCAAATATTGAAAAGTTAATTTTGATACTTCTTTATACGAGATTGGCGTTACAGTATATGTCTTAAGAAACTGATTGGCATCAAAGAAAATGAATCTCAAAACTAGTTTCATGTCCAGGATGTGTCTCTACTAATTATTTCAAGAGGTCTCATTAAAATTTTAAAACAAAAGTGTTATAAATAAAAACTCAAAGTGTACCTAGGTAAAGTTTTTGGAACACTGGCTTTTGCTCTAAAATCAACTATGCAATTTACTTTAAGAAACATTAACTAGCATAACCAATTAACTGTGAATTTTGCATCTATTTTTTCATTTTAATTTCACAATTTTGCTTGGGTAGCAATAGGAAACTAATGAAAAATTTCAGTGGCTATCCAGCTTCTTAAGAGCAATATGGCACACAAAAACAGAAGGCCTAAAAATTAAACTTTTGGATAACTAATAACATTTATCTTTTTAAAGACGATTCAGTGACATAAAAAAATGTTCAGGGTAGAATTATAAGATAAAAACAAAATTCTAAATTATATACAATAATATCCTAATATATAAGAAAAAATATATCTGTATACATTTTTGAACAGTATATTTAGATGGGAGAATTACCAGAAATTTTCTTAATTTTCTAAAATAAACATATTATTTTATAATAAGTAATCCCCTTTAATTAAGTGTTACCCTAACATACCTAAATCTGGTTGTTGAATATATGATATTTTAAATCAAATTTACTATGAACAGAATACATTGTGTAGTAGTTAGGAAATAAGTTCCTTTGAAATTTTAATATATTTTGTATAATAAAAACTTTATTATGCAAATATTTCATTTGCTGTTCTACCTAAACTGTTTTATAATACCTTAAGTTTCCATTGCTTTAATCCCAAATGTGAAAATATAAATTCTCTCAAAGGCTATACTGATTTTACCTTAAACAGAGCACAAAGCTATTGACTTATTTACAAATATCCATTAAGAAATCAAATACGGACTTTGCAAACTTCAAAAATGCACCAGACCCTAAACGGATCTTCTGTGCCACTGGTCAATTTTGTGCATATAGTAGGCACTCAATAAAAGTTGTTGAATGAATGGGTAAAGGAATGCATATGTGTCCTCCTTGCAGATCTAGACTTACTTTCCGTTCACTCAGTTTAGATGACCTGAGAAGCACTTCCTCAAAATAACCCTCTGGTTCACCATTAGAAGAATGTCTGGCACCAGCTGGTAGGAGATATTAATAGCATGCCCATTAGGCACTTGTTCAAGGCACATAGATAGCTCAGTGATAAAATCTTTAGAAATATTTGGACAGTTAAGATTATTGGGATATGAATCAGTTGCGGTTCCTTAAATCTTCACTCTAAATTTTAATAAGTCAATATCTGTTTTGGAAATGCTTAAAAAAATAAGCAATACTTGCTTTCAATTTTGGAGGAACTCAGTATTTGGGCTAAAGAAAGAAAGCCTACAATAGCAAAATTTTTTTTTTTTTTCTGTGACAAGATTCTTTTGAAGGATTCAGACGCTAAAACAGAGAAGAGAACAGACTTTTTCCATCAAATTTTAATATTCAGTATTTTAGCGATCATTTACCACTGATAAAGTCGTCACTTGTCCACAAACCTATGTTTTTATTCCTCCCCAGATAACATAATGCTCAAAACCAGAGATATGCTGAAAATTCAAAATAGTGTAGGTTACATTTAGTGATCTTTGGAGGGACTTGGGGAAGAATGGGAATGGGATGGGACTATAAGCAATTTTTCAAATAATACAAAATTCAGAAATACTTGTATCTGTACCAAACAGAATGAACCAGTCCAGTTACTAACTGATACTTGCTAGTAATCTATATTTGATCTAAAATTTTCCAGGTACTTAGTTTAACTAGCAAGAGATACAAATTCTAAGCATCCCTTTACTTCTCATAAAATGGTCTGTATCTTACATCACTTTAGATAGCCATAGAGACATTATATTCTCTAAGCCATCACTTCAAAGTTTCTACAAAAGTATTGGTGTTAAGATGGCTTGTTTTTCTTACTTAGTGTAATGTCTCTAAAGGTTTAAATAAATATTAAAAGATAAACAAGCAGCTTTGAGTCCTCAAATACTCAGATGAAGAGACAATTGTACTATTAGAACAAGATGTAGTTGCTGACCTTGAGGAACTTTCCATCTAGCTGAAGAAATAATATGGGAAATGAGAGCTAATGAGAAAAGAAATGCTGTATTGTACAGTATGAAGAAATCAGATGTTTACAGCAGAGATATATACTACCTTCATTCTGTGTAAAGAAGCAAAGAAGGCTGGAGAGGTGTGGCCACTTGGAAGGGCTTAGAAGTCTGGTAGAAACATTAGGCTTCATATGGTAGTGAATGGGGGAGTGATGTTTTTGTAAAGCAGAATGAAATCAGATGAGCTAAAGGAGTTAGGAGTTAGGTCAACCAGAAAACTGATGAATATAGGTACAATTTTCTTTCAGTGTACTTTAAGCAGTATCTCACAAGATAACTAATGGATCTTTCAAAAATTTTCTTGGTCTTCACAATTAGTTTTTTATACATTCAATCTACAATATTTGTACTATCTCCATCTCTCTTTTGCTGTCTCAAGTATATGTCAAGGAATGTAGGCAGGTGAATAAAAACAAGTGGAGAAAGAAGAACTATAATTAATTAATTTTAACCTGAACATCAGTGGTACAAAAGCATTTGTAATTCACCTGAAACTAATGAGAAAATAAAATTAAAATGGTGTCATTATCACTGAATCTAATTCTAGAAAAGTTCTAATGCAAGCTTCTATTCTACCAACCATTAAATTCACTTATAAATACACAGAATGCATCATTATTACTTACCATGTTTTATTTTGTGAGCAATTTAATATTTATGCATACTAAGAATAAAGTAACTTTACTTTGTCACACAACTCAGCAGACTATCAAAAAAGCATAATGTAATTACATTTAGCTCAAATAGATAAGTAAAACAAAATATATATTGATTTTACCTTTGTTTTAGTCGTCTTTTGGCTGTTGTGGGAACATTAGCACCATAGCCATAGGAAAAAAGAACCCTTTCAGCCTCATCTTCATTTTCAACTGGAAAATATTAAAAGTGTATGATGTGAAATAACTTTTTTTCTTAAGAAGGATGCAGAAGTAAAAACGAAAGAGGTCATAATAATGAATCAAGGAGCATAAGAACATTAAGAAGGGCTAATGTGTAGTTTCAAACGGGTCATTTGTAAGCAGAAGCATATTTCTTAAAGTATATGCTTACTTGGATTTGTTCCATTCAGTTTTTTTTTTTAATATGTCTTTATTGATTTCAGAGAGAGGAAGGGAGAGGGAGAGAGAGAGAAACATCAATGATGAGAGTCATTGATTGGCTGCCTCCTGCACGTCCCCTTCTGGGGATCGAGCCCACAACCTGGGCATGTGCCCTGACCGGAATCAAAACTCGTTCTCCTGGATTCTAGGTCGATGCTCAACCACTGAGCCATGCCAGCCAGGCTCCATTCACTTTTTATTTTATTTTATTTTAAATTTTATTTTTGTTTAAAATATGACAGATGTCCCTTTTTCTCCCCAATGACCTGTTCCACCGTGTCTCATCCCCCTCCCCAGTCCCTCTCTCCACCATTGTCCGTGTCCTTGGGTTGTGCATATATGCATATAAATCCTTTGGTTGGTCTCTCCCTCTCCACCCACCTACCCTCCTCCATCCCTCTGAGATTTGTCAGTCTGATCTATGCCTCCATGTCATTGAATCTATTCTGTTCATCAGTTTATTAAGTTCTTTACATCACATGATCTCGCTGATACGTGGAATCCATTCACTTTTAAAAGGTGTAAGGGATTACATCACATGACATATTAAGTTTTCTTGTTGTAAAACATAATACAGATGTTGTATTATTCTAAATGACTCAAAACCTTTTTGCATGAAAATATGTAATTATGAAAAAATAATAACATTAATCTTATTACTTCCCATCTTCGTAAAGAAATGACTATTTTCTTTTTTTTTGGTTTTAAAGAGACAGGAAAGGAAAGGGAGAGGGGGATAGAAACACCAATGATGAGAGTCATTGACCGGGCCGCCTCGTGCAGGCCCCCTACTGGGGATGGAGCCCAAAACCCGGGCATGTGCCCTGGCCAGGAAACGACCCGTGACTTCCTGGTTCACTGATTGACTCTACCACTGAGTCACACCAGCAGGGCAAGAAATGACTATTTTTAATTAGAAGAGATGTCCATCATTTTATCAGAAGAACAACTGTATCTTAACTTGTAATAATGAAATTAAGCACTTAAACAGAATACTCTGTGAAGTAAATGTGCAGTTCTAAGAATGTATTGATGGCTTTTTTTTAAATTATAAAAAAGTTTCAGCAAAACAATTTTCTTCTAAATTCTGCTACTGTCACATCACTTCCCAAAAGGAATTTTAAATAACAGGTTAATATTTTATAGTTAAAAAGTTTCAGTGCAATGACAATTTTACTCTCAGTTGGCATTAAAAATTTAATATGCACTTATTTGTTGATCTATAACAACAAATTTTTCTGTAGTACAGTAAAAATTTTGGGAATATTCTTAAATATTTTCCTTCAATTTTGTTCGTATTTTTTTTAGAGGTAGAATTATTAGTTGTGAGGGATATGTAGAAGCAAGAGATGATATATGCCATCGAAAATAGTGTTATTAGCTATCATAGCTTCAGATCCAAATCGAGTTCTCCAATTCACCTCCATCAGAATTAGAACTGACAGTTAGATATCTATCTCATTGTCTCTCTTAAATCGTTCTAAATCCAGAAGGGAAAGGGTAAATTTAGTTAATATCTTAAAAAAAACCTTTCAGTTAGATACTAATGGACAACTTAAATTTGAGTTTAATATTTATTGGATTGATAACTCATGGAATAACTATTCTAGTGGCGATTTAATTACAGAAACAACGTACTATACAACATGGCAAATGGTAGTAAAAAGAAATGACTGTATCTTAGAAGCACAGAACAACTATATCTGAGCACTATTTTCCCCATGCTAAAGGGATTACGAAGGTATGGGGAGACTGACATTCATAGAAAAGATACAGAAGGGAATTACATGTGTACAGTCACAGAGCTGCGAAGTTTTAGTAATTGTGAGAAAAGTGGCCGGAGTTAGTTTGGAGTACAAAGATAGGTTTAGTTTTAACTGTGAATGAGTCTTGATTGCTAGGCTAAGCAGTTTGGAATTTATTTCATAGTCAGTAAGAAATTAATAGTTAGGTGAGATGAACAACAGATTTTTGTTGTTGATGCTGATACTGGAGACAAAGATGGCCTGGACTGATACACAAAGAACTCCTCGTAAGCTACACTAGTAACCAGTTGAAACATGGTCCATAACAGCAATGGAAGACAGAGAAAAGAACTTGGTTTCTAGACAACTGAACACGTGGGAAGGTGAGATGAGTCAGTAGACAGGATAAGGGAGGAATCAATACTGACAAAAGCTAGTTGGGAAATTAGACAGACTCTGACCTTATTAACAGATTAATAATACAAGAAAATTAGTAAATTTCAAGAAGGGAAGAGAAAATAGAAATAATGTTAGATATTTAATGACTGCAGGAACTCCATACAGACCTGTGGAATCTCTAGCACACAGACAGGAACGGAAATTGTGGAAAGGGGTAAGATTATCCAGAATGGAAGAAATGAGGAGAAAAAGCCCTGGGAATTACCGGAGTTAAACAGAAGAGACGACTAAAGCAGTGGAGAGGAAACAATCAGAGGCAGGTGATTCAAGGGCAAGAGAAAGGTTTTGAGAAATGTGACAAATGCCTAGCAAAGGTTTCAAACACAATGAGAATGGATAGAAGGTCCCTGAATTTGACAACTAGAAATCTGATTTTCATTTTATACCTGAATTTATTTAGCTTCTGTGCAATATTTGTATTCTTAACAACTTGATGAGATGTTGAAAACTAAACTCAAATATCTCAAATATTCAAATAACACACTTATTTAATTAGAAAGAGCAATTCAAGTGTAAACAGGACATTGTAATTTGCCATGGTTACACCTTAATGAAGTCTAACCATCTTTATGTCAGCTGAAATTAGCTGAATTAGATGGTAATCCCTTGAATATTGTACACACTGTAGTACTAAAAGAGTGTTTTGTGCTTACATCTTTAAAACTTTGGTTAATCAATAACTATTCATAAAATAAGAATAAAAATATTCTAATTTCCAATGTGAATGGAGAGAGAAGAGCCTAGTTTCTTGTTCTTCTAAGTACAAGTAAATATATTTTATTCTAAGATGGTTTTAAAATGGCTTATACAATATCATAGCAAAAAGTAATTTCTATATTTCTTCTAAAGATTTTATTTAAAAATATTTACACAGAAAAGTTGAAAAAGGTATATAGTGTACACTCATACACGCAATATCTGGATTCTAAATGAAAGACTGAACTATATTTATCACACATCTTTCCATATCAACCTATGAATCTGTTGACCGCAACAGTTCAACATGTAAATCATCAACTATAGTTCAATATTTATTTATAGTTCTTTTGTAAAAAATAAAAATTTACATATAGTAAAAGGTACAAATCTTAAGGATACCTGTTAAATTTACTTATCAGTAAATTGTGATTGTTTTGTAACTTGAAAATAGTTTTACTCTTCCTTTCTGATCTTTATACTTCTTTCTTGTTTTATATTACTTCGTAGGAGCTCAATTACAATGTCTAATGTAAGTTATGAAAATATAAATCCTTGCCCTGATGTCTCCCTTAAAGGGAGATTTAATATTTAATTGTTAGTTATAATATTAGCTATAGGTTTTTTTTTTAGATAGTCTTTATCAGATTGAGGAAGTTCCTTCTATTCCTAATTTGCTTTGACAGAAGGACATATGCAAAATTATAAGAGCTAAGAAAGAGTATGGAACTTTCAAGATGATATGATACGCTATGAAATGGTAAGGCATGAAAAGTAGAAAAATAAATGAGTCTAATCATAAAAAAGTCATGCTAAGGAATTTGACGTTAGGTTGTCTTAAGATGACAGAGGTACTAAAGCTGGTGCCATTGTGCAACCAAACCTGTAAAGATTACTCAGACTCCAGTGAAGAAACTGAAGATAAATTTGAAAACTAATGCAATGATTGGACCTTGGAAATGGAAAAAAGACAGTGAAGGGAATGAAATAACAGTTTTTCTTAAATTTGCCTATAAATATAATATAGTCTTTACAAGAAAATGTTTCCCCAAATGATCAAATTTAATGTCAACTTCAACTGAAGCTTAAATCCACTTTTATAAGAAAGTCACTGTTACTTCTCACTTTTGAACAAAAATAATGTACTGTAGTAAATATCATAGTCAATTGTGAAATGTTAATTTAAAATATTTAGAGTCAGGGACAACACAGGAAAAAATAAAGTAGAAATTAGAGTCAAAGATTATAACATAGTAGATTCAAAGAATTTCTATTTGTTGTTCAAGACTTATTTAAATGTTATTTACTCCCTTAGATATTCTTCACCACTACGGCTGAATTAACTCAGGATCTCTTCTGTACTTTCACCAAGACTGCCTATCTCTTGCTAATAGCACTTACCTCACCACTTTAATTACCTGTTAATATGTTTGTCTCTCCCAATAGACTAAACAAGGAACCCCTATAAGCAAGCATTATTGTATGAACTCCATATCCCCAGATCCAGGCATATGTAAACACTTAATAATCACTGACTGAGTGAACTAAATAAATAAAAAGACAAAATCTACCACAGTTAACCTATGTTTTTAATCTCAACTACTAGAATTACGACTGATTTCTAAAATGTAAAATATTCTTTTAAAAAAGCCACCAATTATATTTGAAAGAAATATGCCAAAGCAGTTCTAGAAATAATACCAGGTTCCTTGCGGTGTCAACAACAAAACACAAAAACAAAAAAGCTGTATGGGTGGAGGGGCAAGGGGAAGGCTTACTTTCTGCAGTTTGCATTATTATTTCATCAAGCTCTTTTTCCAATTTTTCATAAATGTCTAGCCTTGCCTGATGCTCAGAGTTCTGTGCTTGAAGTTCAGTAATGCGTTTTTCAGAAGAGGACTGGAGACTATAAAATTCTTTAGTTAAAACCTAATAGTGAAAGAAAAAAAAATCGCAAAGGCAGATTAAATAACTTAACAGTTAAGACAAAAATATGCCACACAAATATTTTGGTCCCCCCCCCCCTTTTTTAATGATTTAGATATGAAGTGAAAGTAGCTCAACTGTGATGACGAAGAAAGTAAAATACAGTTATTTCTACAGAAAACATTTTAGTTGTTTTTAATTGAAAATTACAAAGCACTTTATTATATAATTGAATAAAAAACAAATTTAAAACTGGAAATAGCTATAGGAGTAAGGCTAGGATTTGCTTGTTAGAATTAAAAAATGCAATAACGCCATACTTGCAGGCCATTTATCTGGAGATCGCAGCCATTTGGGAAAGGCTTATAAAGCTGTGTGCAAAGTGATACACTCAAAATGAGCCCTTTAGTTCTGCATCAGTGCCCATTTTATCTTACCCTTGCCATGTTTTCAATAAGATTTTTGGTTTCTTGAACAATCATAACTTGAAAGCAGCAAGTCAAAATGTAAATGTGAAATGCTACTAGGGGCAATATCAGAAAATGCCTTCGTATAAAAAGAATAAAAAATGATAAAAAAAAAATGATACAAAAGGCATGGAAATGGAGTTATTTTGTGTAAGAACAAAAAATCCAGTATTCTTCAATAATTATTCATTGAAGGAATCACTATGATTATAATGAATTCACCAAAAAAGGAGACATTTCTAGTGATAATGGGATGTTTTAATGCTTAAATTGCAATCACCCAGAAAGTTTATAGACTGGTACAGACTAAATTATGGAGTGGTATCACACTTGCTTCCTCACACAGCATAAGGTGTATTTCCTGAGAAGCAACAGAATAGGATCTCGATTTCAGTCCTACCTTTGGCACTTATTAGTTGTGATCTTAGGCAATTACTTATTCTTTCTAGATTTTCCACAAAATATTGTTGGAGGATTACATGAGATGCTAAATTCACAGAGCTTAGCAGAGTGCAGTGAACACAGTAAGTGTTGAAAAATACTATTACTACTGTAAGAAGCACAATTATAAAAGTTTGTATTAAATGGCTCATAGAAATATAGTTGTATAAATTTAATTACCCTGAATTCTCTGCAATTAAACAATTTTGAAGAAAACGTATTTTCTTTACTGACATAAAGTTCACCTTAACAAATGTATGTGATTGAGTGCTTTCTAGGAGGTGGAAAAAGAATATGCAGACCTATTTACAGTTTTTAACAAGTAGAAATTACAACTTAATTTCCCTTAATCTATTCTATCTCATTTCCTTCAATTATTTCCATTAAAACTTCTCAAAGTAAATTAAGCATTATCCCCTATGCTCCAAATACATTCCTTTGAAGGGTGGAGAAAGAACAACATGGGAATATTTTTAGGATGATTTATAATGTCCTTGATTGGGTCAGAAAAAGAAAATTCAAGTTTTAGCATTATTTCTTCTTGCTCACCAGAAATTTTCTAGAGACTTATTAATTCATTAGAAAGAAATCACTACACAGTGAAACAATCTGGGGCGTTCACAGAATTCATTACATTGGGGTATAATTCATGAAGAATATGGTTGCTTATGGTACTTATTAATTCCACTGTCAAAAGAGAGGATCAGTAAAGACAGTGCTAAATGACTGTTCCCACAGAACAGCTGATATTTTTCATCTGTATCCCATTTCACCCAACAACAAAAACACACACAAAGGAAAACTGCAGAAACAGGTATCTAAAGAGATAAAGAATCAGAAAGGTGAAAATAGTTTATTTCATAAAATGTTATTTTAAGGTGAGATTTTAAAAGTAGTATTAAGTTGACGCTTAATATAATTTAAAATTCTCTCTTCATGATATAGAGGAGAAATCCCCAGAAACTTCTGATTGGAGGTATTGTCTAATACCTCTGTACCCCATGGGGGAGAATTCCCTTTCAGTATGGATTTGTCTGAGTGACTGCTCTAAACAGATTCACCACTGTTTCTGGAAAGCCAAAGAACTTTATTATTAGACTTATGGAAGGCTATTCTAATAAAGATTCTTCAGGAAAAACCAATATATAAACATTTGAGCTGAAACATTAATATGTAAATTAGGTCAACTGCTTTGAGGAACCCATTAAATATCAAGCTCTCAGTGGATAGTTCTTCCTTTTAAGTAACTTAATGATAATATAAAATTACATTGTTGAAAAATTATATATATGTAATACAAAATTATAGGCAATAATTGCTTTTTAAAAAGACAAAATATAAAAAGCCAGTGTTTTGAGAACCTTTGCCAATTGATAATTAAGACAAAATAAATTGTCCATAAGTTATAAATACATGAGAATATTGGGTAAAAGCCACAGAAAAGTACACAATTGTAATAATCTTTACCCTTCACAAAATTATTTTTCTTTAAGTTCATTTTAAATAAGAATTTTCTTATAAACACTTTTTAGTATTTCAGAAAAATAGATTCAAACAATTGTGTATACCATACTAGCATTCATCAAACCACTCATTCACTCATAAAACATTTATTGAGCATCCACCATGAGCAAAGCACAGTTAGGCATTGGTGATGCAATGATAAATGAACAGTCCCTGTCCTCTCAAGGCTCCTAGTTTAAAAGAGGAGAAAATGTACAGAAATTAACCTAAAGCTTCAGTTTTATCAGCCAGAGTTTTTAGGATCACAATATTTTTTGCAAAGGTGTTTTTCCATGAGACATTTACATGAAGGAATGCCTCCACCCACAGATCAAGAGGGTAGGTCCACGGGACAGCGTTTTTCATACTGCAAGCTACAACCTTTACAAGGTCACGAAATCAATCTGGATTGCAACCAGCTAAAAATAACAAAATAGAATGGTTTAGAAAACCATCAGCACTGTATGTTGTGTAGTGTTTAGTGAAATGTTTGTTTCAGAAGTACAGAGAGAAAGGAAGTGTTTCTCTGTTTTCCTATACACCACCCCCACCCCCTTGCTCCAAGACACATTCTTAAGCACAGCCATGCAACAGGAAAAGGAAAAGAAAAGAAGTTATGAAATTAAACTATGGAAAACGTAACTTGCAAAAGATGAATTCCAAATCAGTCTAATGCAGTCTCATCGAAAATATCTGAAAGAATCTGCCATAGTAAATTATGACTGTGGCAGTTACCCGAAGAAGGTATCTGAAAAAATCTTAAATGCTAAACACTGGTTTGCTTTAGCAGTGGACACCATCTACAATTTTTACTTGTGTTTTTCTTAAATATATATATATTTAATATCATTTTTGTTTTCCCTAAGGCTTTATTTTCTGAGAAACCCCTTATTTTGTTAATCTTAGTTTTACTTATCAAAGTACTTTTCAGAAATGTAATCTCTGAGATATTGTAATAAACACTTATCAAGTTGGCTAATTAATCATGACAATGAGATCAATGAACCTTTCATTCAATGTTTTCAATGAATGTTTTCCCCAAATCTAAAATATTCAAAAACATGATTGCATGCAATCATACAATGCATGAATACAGAAAAATGTAAAACTTATATTAATTGAAAATCTTCTAATTTATCTATTAGACATTTAAGTTACTTCAAATTTTTACTGTAATACATAATACTGTGATGTATGCTATTAATATAAATCTTTATTTCTTTAGGTAAAATTCCTTTAACTAAAATTACTGGATCAATTTTTTAAAAACATTAACCAGATTATCATATTGTTTTCCAGAAGGGATGTTCCATTTTCTAACTACATGAGATTTCCCCATTTAAGGGTACTCTTGCCAGTACTTTAAAAACAATAAAGAAACCTATATAAAGGTAAAAAAAGTTTAAATTTACATTTCTTTAATTATTAGGGAGAACACATAATTTCATTTATTTCTTATCAATTTGCATTTCTTCTGGAAACATTCCATTCCTTCTTTCCACCTATTTATCTAGAAGAGGAACATAGGTCCTTTTCATAAGAGATCTTTTAAAAAAGGACCCAGGCCCTTTCTCATACATAACACAAATATTATTTATAAAGCTCAATGTGATATAAACCTTATACTTATGGAGCTCACATGCTATGCTATTGAAAGAAAAGTTTGTACATGTACCTCCAATTTTTTCTGATATTTTTCACATTCCAACTGACACTGTGTGAGATTTCTTGCAGTTTCCTCTTGTATAAGTTGAACACGTTCACTTTCAAAAGATTTTAATTTACTTTGATGGAGAAATTCTGTTACTTTGCTTTCTGTACTAAGTTGTAGTTCTCTGTACCTGAAAAAAGAAGTATAGTTATGAGACTTCAAAGAAATCTTGGTGATTTATATAAACATAAACATTACTTCTATTTTTCCATACCTCCGTTTTATTATGCAGTTAATAACATTCAGCAAAGCTTTTGTAAATAATTTAGACAGGTACATGTATGGAAAATATGCTAAATCCAGAGAACAAAATGTACCAATTAAAAACTTCCTCTAATGCCCGCTTATTTTCATTCCTTCCACCCAAAAGTAATTATTGCCTGCTTTTTATTATTATTATCATTTTGGAAGATATTTAAAATGAAAAATGGTAAGAGCAAGTTTCAGTTACATTGCTTAAAATGATTTAATTTTTATATATTTCACAGGCCTTCTTAAATCCACAGCATTGCCTCCAAGCTCACTATTTCTTTCTAAGTCTAACCTCAGATGGAGAAGAATGGCATGAAATATGTACATTAAACTGCAAATTCTTTAGACACTTGTAAAATAAATTTTTAAGTTAGTGAGCATATATATACTTGGATATTACAAGAAAACATAATGTACAAATTACAAAGATAAATATATAAATACAAGTAGTGTATTACAACACAGATAAGGAACATTCTCTTCATTTCATAGGTATAACCAGTAATAAAAATATTTCCACTTAACATAAATCACCACATATTGTAAATTTAAAAATGCTTCAGGTTGATTTATGTCCTAACAGAAAGCAAAACACAGACACATTATACCTTTTTAAGGCACTATTCTGAACCCAGTATAATGTTAAATATGTTACTAAAATTCATTTTTTCAAATGTTTACTGCGCTAATTAGGTAAATATATATATAATGGTAGATTATTCTCCCCTCCCCCCTTAAAGAACCTAGGTTTCTGGGGAAGACAGGCAAATAAACATGAAAATTCAACAGAGAATGTTAAGTGCTTCATTAGGGTAATTCCTGCATTCAATGGGAACATACAGGAAGGAGGCCGAACTTGGTCTGTATTAGGGGTGTGTGTGTGTGTGTGTGTGTGTGTGTGTGTGTGTGTGTGTGTGTGTGTGTGTCAGGAGGAGAGATGGGGTGGGAGGTGTTCTAGGAAGGAGTAGCAAGAATATGTGCAGGGGGCACAGTCTGTTTAATTCATGGTATCTCGCTAAATCCTTACAGCAACCATATTAGGTTTTGCAGACGAGGAACCAGAGGCTCAGAGATATCAAATATTTCTTGAAGAAGAAGAAGCTACTAGTATATTTTATGTTGGGTTTGAAATCCAGCTATATTTGCCCCTATAGCAATGACTTTTCCACTATTACATAATATTCTTTTAAAAACTATTTTTTTAAGTATAGTTGATATTAATTTCAGGTGTACAATAAGTGATTTGACATTTTTAAACCTTACAGTGTGATCACCCCACTAATTCTAGTAATCATCTGTCACTGTGCAAACCTATTACAATATTATTGACTATATTCCCCTTCACATTTTCACCCATCCTCCACCCCTTCTCCTCTGGTAACCATCCCTTCGGTGTCTGTTTCTGAGTCTATTTTTGTCTGTCTAGATTCCACATATAAGTGAAACCATACGGTATTTGTCTTTCACTTTTTAAAATAGCTATGTAATATTCCATTGTATATCTGTCCGACCTCAGAAATCTCAGTCAAGAATACCATGTATGTATGTGTTATATATATATATATATATATATATATATATATGATATTCTTAACTGACATTTCTGAGGTCAGATAAACTTTCAAATATTTTTTAAAGGTCATTTCACATTTGTGACAATAACAATACCATTCAAAGTATAATCTGAGAAGATAGGCATTAGATATTTCCTATAGGCTACTTCATTCTTAGCACTCTTATCTTTGGTAAAAGCATCTCGCATTCAGATTAGTGGAAGTTCCATTCAATTCATATTGGTATACATTACTTAATATATAGCAAGGCTTTAAGGTGAAAGCTTGTGTGTTTTTAATTTTTTAGAAAGTCCTGGCATTAATGTATACAGGGTGTCCCAAAAAAATGTATACACACTTTAACAGCTAATAACTCAATTTTGAAAATGAAATGTATTTTCATAAACACTGTCTTTATAATGATTCAAAGTGTGTGTATATATTTTTGGGCACACCATACACACACACACACACACACACACATATGTATACACATACATAAATATATATGATTGGCAACTATGTTCTCCCATACAGTAGGACCCCGTTCCATCTTGTTGATGGTTTCTTTTGCCATGCAGGAGTTTTTTATTTTGATGTAGTTCCACTTGCTTTTTTTTTTCTGTTTCTCTTGCCCTAGGAGATGTATCGGCAAACATACTTTAATGAGACATGTCTGAGATTTTGCTGTCTATGGTTTCTCCTAGGATTTTTATGGTTTCATTAAAGTTCATTCTTTTAAGGTGTATGATTCAATTTTTACTGTACAATTCACTTGTTCAGTATATTCTAAGTTGTGCTTTACCACTATCTAATTACAAAACATTTACATCACCCCCAAAAGAAACCTCATGCCCATTTAGCAGCCACTCCCTATTCCCCTCTCCTCCCAGGCCCTGGCAAGCACGAATCTACTTTCTGTCTCTATGGATTTGTTTACTCTAGGTACTTCAAATAAAGGAATCATATAATATGTGGGCTTTTGATGTTTTCAAGGTTCATCCATGTTGTAGCAGGAATCAATAGTTTATTACTTTTTATGGCTGAATAATGTTCCATGGTATGAATATACCAGATTTGTTTATCCATTCATCAGTTGATCAACATTTGGATTTTTTCCACTTTTTGACTACTATGAAGAATGCTATGAACATTGTGCATATGTTTTTGTGTAGATATGTTTTCAATTCTCTTGCTTATATTCCTAGGAAGGAATTGCTAAGTCATATGGTCACTTTTTAAAACTTTTTGAGGAACTATCTAACTACTTTCCAACAGCGGTTGCACTATTTTGCATTCCCACCAGCAATGATGAGGGTGGCAATTTCTCCACATCCTTATCAAACCTTACCATTTTCCAGCCCGGGCTGGGTGACTCAGTTGGTTAGAGCATCATCTTGTGCACCAAAAGGCTGCAGGTTTGATTCCTGGTGAGGGCATATACCTAAGTTTCAGGTTTGATTCCCAGTTGGGGTGTGCGCAGGGGACAACTGAGATGTTTCTCTCTTCCTCTCTCTCTCTCCCCCCTCTCTTCCTCTCCAAAACAAATTAAAATATCAATAAACATACCCTCAGGTGAGAAAATAAAAAAACAAAAACAAAAAACTTATCATTGTCCCCTCTCCCCCCTTTTTTAGAGATAAATGATTTAATTGGTAACAAGGAGTAAAAGAAGAATTCTTAATTCCTTTTCTCTCTGGTGACTGAACTGCGAGAGTCAAACGAATAGCAACATATAAGAATTCCCTTGTAGACCTTGGTGTTTTACAGAAGTACAAAGGTGCCTGATTTATGTGACCTGCAAGTATTACTTTCTAGACAAAAGTGCCAGCTCTTGTGCTTTCCAAAGTATCAGCAGTTGCTACATTTTCCTTCTTGTCTTCGGGCTTCATGGCAAGAAACGGAAGTACTTCCTTGATGTTACTAGAGTCTGAGACACGTGGTGACTCGGCGGATGCCCGTGCCCCAGCCAGTCGTGGGGGGCAGCCCGTATTCCAGGGCAGTGAAGAAGTTTTTGCCAATGAACATGGCCTCACATTGCCAGTGGCCTTGGCCTTGGCCTAGTTTTCAAAAAGCTGCCACTGCCTCATGGGGTCATTCAGCTTGGTGTAGGCATTGCATTTTTCCTTCTTCATTACAGAAAGCTCAAAGCACTCAGTCAGACCCTCTTAAGAGTGGTGCCATTTTGCCAAAGGGCTCATTATCTGTGGATGATCACTGATGAATGTAGGATTGATGCATTTCACTTCCAGGAACTCCCCAACAAGCTTATCAAGGAGCCTGGCTGTGGCCCAAGGTGAAGGGCATTCAACAGCTTTTGCCACACAGATATCATCAAAAATTTTGCAAGTTTCTTCAGTTTTGAAGATGTAGGTATCTGGCAGCTTCATCCCCAGGGCTTTCTCAAGCCCTTCTAACATGCTCATTTTCCAGAAGGGTGAGGTGAAGTCAATCCTGTAGGCTTAGCAGTCTGGGACATCTGGATGGTAAGTGACCTTGTAACTGCCAGTAACGTGCTTCACCATCCCTGAAATCATCTTTTCTGTGATTTCCATTAGATTGTTATAGTCTGTGTAGGCCATGCAGAACTCACAGGGGGTGAACTCAGGTCTGTGAGTCAAATCACCTCCTTTATTCCAGAACTGGCATCCAATTTCAAAACCCGGTCAATGCCACCAACCACCAGCATGTTATGGTAGAGTTCTGGAGCAATTCTCATATATAAATTCATGGCCAGCTCATTGTGGTAAGTGATAAAAAGCCTGGCCACAGGTCACTCTGGGATCATGTTCACCAAGGGAGTTTCAATCTCTAGGAATCCCAACTCATTCAAGAAACTTCTAACGTATGTGATGATATAGGGAATGATGTTCAGCTCACCATTCTTGGTTTTCCCAGGATTCCCCTAAACTCCAATTATGTCTCCCCAACGTAGTTTGTTATTGATATGAATAAATTCTTCTGATTTATCATTCCTGGAATTGGTCAGAACTTGCAACTTGACCTCCTCTCCTTGAAGTTCATAGAAGATGAAATTTCCCCCAGAAGCTCTTCTGGCAGATTCTTACCTGTCCCTTTTAAGGTAATGTCACTCAGGTGGTCCCCAGGCTGCAGGTGACTATATTCTTGGTTGAACTGAGTGAGTGAGACATCTATATGGAACTTGTGTGGGTACCTTTAGTTGGTGGACTGCTGGGCTGTGGCTCTTGTAGTATTGGCTTGGGTCCAGGCTCTCCTTCTCAGCACCCACATCATTGTCAGCAGTGTGGTTGGTGGCAACAGCACTGGCCTGGCTTAGTTGTTTCTCACTAAACTTTTTCTGTTTGGCCTCCTTTTCACTTCTCACCTTTTAGGCATCTCTTTAACTCATTTTTGCTCAGTTTTGGCTCACTGCTGTCCACATTCCCTTCAGGTCCCTGCACTGTAGCCATCTCTCTGGAGGCCCAAACTGAGAGAGCTCATTGTCCCTTTTTGATTATAGCCATCCCCATGGGTGAGAAGTAATAAAAAATATTTTACTCAAAAATGCATTAATACAACATTTTACTGACAGTCCCTGTACTCAGAGAATAAGTTGTTTTATAAATATAAATGTATAAAACGTGTGAAATCAATACCTACTTTGTATGCTAAGCTACAGAATACACTAGACCACGTTACTAAAATGAATTCTGGGTAAGTCATTTAGAACATGATATTGATCTTTAAAATAATTTGTTTTGAAAAGATTAACCTGCAAAGTTTGCCTTCTTATGGATTCAGGACATTGTGGGTAATTCTGAGATCAATGTAAACTCCAAATAAGAAATTAAAGGCTTAGCTTTTAGGTTCCATCTGTTCTTCTTATTCATTATAAGGCACTTGGAAGTTACTTTTAGTACTATTATTCTTTCCTTATATTGAAAAGTTAAACAACAATAGTAATGTTCTAGAAATTTGAGAATACTAAGTTTAATAAATTGACAGAACAAATGAAATTCTATATATAAAACGATAATTCTAAAGGATTAACCTATTCCCATGTTGTTTATACTATGAAAGAATCTCCCTCAAGTAATTATCTTTGTAATAATTATCATTTTAATTTGTTAATGCTGAACAAACATTAGAGCTGCAAAAGCAGTTCTAGCAGCGAGAAGGGAACAACAAGAGCCTAACTTGAGAGTTTAAGGTAATTCCCTCTTACTTGTTTTGCTAATATAACTGGTCACAGTTTACTGTGTTGACTCATCTTCTCACTTCATCCTCTTAATGTGAACATCTTATTTAAACTAAGTCAATATTATTCATATGTTAATGACTTTATGTTTAACATTCTAATTCACCATAGTAAGATGTCAAATTTCCTAGAAAGTTAAGGTATAATCAGAATCTCCAACTATCCTAACAAGCATCTCATCCCAGGCTCCAAATTTGGCTAGATTATCGTTTATGCTACATTTGTAACTGGGTTCTTCTGATTTTCATAAGCCTCATCCATATATAACATACTACTAGTCAAAATAGTAATATAAAGTCCTAGAATGAAATGCTTGCTCTTAAGGAATATTCACTGCAACTTGGGGCTGGATGTATAAGGAGAAGACATGTTAAAAGGTGAAAATCAGCTACTAGATAGGGAGCTACAAAGTTGTTAACCCTCAAGAAATGCTCTTAGACTATGGTGAATTCAACTCCATGTAGCATGGCGTGTTTTATCAAGCTGAGAAATAACCACAGGAGAGACATCAACATGGCACTGGATTATCAGAAATAGGAGAATCATTTGAAAAAAACACCAGATAAAACACTAAATAACAATACGCTTTCATAACAATATTTACCTCAGAAGTCTTTACACATGTACTACTGCAAAAGGTTGCTCATTACACTCCAATGTATTAAGTCAAGAAATGTATATAGTTTATTTCCAACTCTATCAACAAGGCTATCATTGAGTAAGAAGGTGAAAGACCCACATGATTATTAGTCTTTTACTTAATCTCAGTTTTTTATTACAATGAGAAACAACAACTAATCTTTCAATTTTGTCCACAAATATTCATGGCTTCCCTGATATTAAAATGGGATATTTATTCTGAACCCAGTTATTTATTCTCATTTGGCAGGTAGGGATCCCAAGGCAAAAATACTAAAAAAGTATTGTATTCAGTGGTGAGGTTCCTGTAATTAGCAGGACAAGGAAGTGGTTTCAGTAAGAAATTTTAAGAGTTGGTCCAGTTCGGAAGGAAGTGGACAAGGAAAGGCATTTGTCTGTGTTCAGGGGGACCAGTGTGTGTGGATAAAGAGTACAGAAAGCAAAACCTGGGCAAGAAAGATTGGCAAAAGCAGCTAAGCAAAGTAACAGGGTTTCCAGTGACTGGGGGGTTCAGAAAAGGACTTTTCTAGTAGTCAGGCATTTGGTAGATGAGCTGGGCAGAAATTACTGAAAGGTACTCTGTGTAAATACAGAGAAAAACACTGTGGTTTAGTATACATGGGAGCAGGCAGTCATGGCTGGACCACTGTATCCTTTGTGTGAGGAGGGTAATTTTATTCTCAATTCTTTTTTTTTATATCTTTATTGATTTCAAAGAGAGGAAAGGAGAGGGAGAGAGAGAGACAGAAACATCAATGCTGAGAGAGTCATTGATCAGCTGCCTCCTGCACGCCCCCAACTGGGGATTAAGCCCGCAACCCATATGCCCTGACCGGGAATCGAACCCCGATCGCCTGGATCCTAGGTGGACGCTCAATCGCTGAGCCACGGCCAGCCGGGCATAATTCTCAATTCTGAAGCAAATGGGACAGAGGCTGCTGATAAACTTTCAACATGTAAACAGAGTGCTATGAAACATAGATGGGCCTGAATCTCCAGATGGGATACCTTGGATGGATGGTGGATTTTGTTGTGGGACACTGGAGTTGACAAGGGCAGAGGCTGACATCTCCGATCAACTGAGAATTGATCTTGCTGACATAGGTGGGACACTAATTCCCCCTCACTGAGGTGTTTTAGACTCTTCTTCCACCTTATTCTTTTAATAAGGCCTTCCTTTCATTGACAGAAACAGTTCTAGTAAAGAGTCTTTCTCTTTCAATTGTGAACTTTTCTAAACTGAAAAGCAAGCAGGGAGGGAAACTTATAAAACTACCATCAATGTTGCAACAATGATTATTACAGGACAGGCAAAAGGAATTTAAAAGGAGTTTGGTTATTAAAATGAAAGGAGAACAGAGGTGTTGCAACTTTTTCAGATTGTTTTAGGCCAGTTAGATGATTTCTTCAACCAGTTTGCTTCTCAGCTGTAATACTACATCTGTCATTTTTGGCTTACAAGTGAATTCTTAAATGAACGTGAGAGATCTTTCTTTGCAGAGTTAAAAACGCTGAGTATGCTTAACAACTGTACCATGGATTTATAAGAATTTCAAGCATGTATTTAGAATAATTCAATGCATCTACCAAATCATGATCAAATAAAACATGTATTGTAATTAATAAAGTAAACAATATGTAGTAATATTTGGCCATCCTATAAAGGCAAAAAATACACACTGAATGAAGGCATGCGAAGATAAAAGTACTTAAATGAAACAAATATAATGAAAGGAATGTTGCCTTAAAATAAATCAAAGCATGCATGAGATAAAATTAGAGTAAAATATTTTGACAGTATTTGAATGAGTAGTTTTCCCTTTTGTGGCAACATGACAACAAACACTTAAAATTCAGCTTGAATTATCCTTTGAACCAAGAGTATTATATCAGTGCTTCACAGCACTCAAAGCTATTTCATGCAGCTTTCAATATAGACCTGAGTGTTGGTCTACATTAAAGAAAAAATTAGGCCCAGGGGGTGTGGCTCAGCGGTTGAGCATTGACCTATGATCCAGGAGATTGCAATTCGATTCCCGGTCAGGGCACATGCCCAGGTTGAGGGCTCGATCCCCAGTGGGGGGCATGTGGGAGGCAGCCAATCAATGACTCTCTCTTATTGATGTTTTTCTCTCTCTCCCTCTCACTTCTCTCTGCAATCAATAAAGACATTAAAAAAAATTAGAATAGATAAAACAATCTGAAAAAGTTGCAACACCTCTGTTCTCCTTTTATTTTGCTGCAAACCTAAAACTACTCTAAAAAAAAATAAAGTCTTTAAAAAAGTCATAAAAAAAAGTATTTTAGGGGATGTTTTTAAGAATAATAGTGTCAAGTATGAACAGCAGCAGAATGGAGGCTAATCATGGTTTTGTCCTATTTTTCCATATTGTATAGATCAAAGAAAAAAAGTCCATTACTACATACATGAAGGCAAAAGGGATGTAAAAGTTATTTATTTAGACCAACTTCCTATTAACAGGCAAGCACTATAAATCTTAAGTTCTACAAATCAGCGTTCTGAAAATGAGTTAAAAAATTCCATGACACTAAGAAACTCCTGAATAGGAATCCAGAAACCAGAGTACTGGGTTCAAATCCAGATAGTTTGGTAGTAGAGCAAGACTTTTTTTCTTTTGCAAGGGTGAGGATGGCTCCTGAGCTTGATTTTATCTAGCCCCACCAGAGATAACCATCAGAACCATTTGTGGAACTTTTGAGAATTATAGATGCCATGGCTCCACCTTAGACCTACTCAATAGAAATCTTAGAGGATACACTTGGGAATGTTGAATTCTGGGTGATTAAATAAGCTCATATAAGTAAAATAAGCTAATATAAGTAAAAAAGCTAATTAAATAAGCAAATATAAGTAAAATGCTCACCAGAGTGTCTTCTATAATTAAAATATAAGTTATTCAAGTGCAAGAGTCTTGTTTAATGCATCTTTGGATGCCTAGAATCTAGTATTTTGCCTGGTACACTATAAGCTCTTAATAAACCTTTTACTGAATGAAATGAATGGAGTCATATTAACCATTTATGGTATTTTAAGTTTAAATTACTAAATACTTGAAGCCAAGATGGAAAACACTAAAGTTTCATAAACTAATCTGATGAGGAGCACTCTTTTCTGAAAAATGACAAAATCAGTGAATTAAGATGAATTATTTCCAGGTTTAGCTGTCAGTTTAAGATGAAAATAAATTACAGAGAGTGAAAAAACCCCCACAAAAAACCAAAATGATTATAGGATAGGTATGACAGAGCTACAAGGAAGATTAAAGTTTCTAAAAATGTACAGATTGGCTAATGACTAAGATGACCGAAGCAGACATGACAACATTCTAAATACATTTTAAAAACAGAAATGCAAGAAGGGAAGCAAAGTTTGATATAAGACATGCCTAAGTTCTATAATGAGTTAAAGTTATTGCAAAATGTACACACAATTTTAGGAATATAAGTGCACCTCACTAGTCTACCTACATAAAATAATGTCTATCATGAAGGTATGTAAAACAGGGGTAAAGAAGAAAAAACATAACATAATAATAATAACTAAATAACTTTGTTAGATCTGCTCTCTGTCTCTATATTTCTCTCATTAGACTTAACAGACTAAATGCTTATTAGGTTTTCTGTAAAATATTGTTTTAGGATTTTTAAACAAGTAGATATAAAATATAATATTAGGCCTGGTAGCACAGTTAGTTAATACATATATAATGATCATATTTTTATTTCTACAGCTGTTTATCAAATGAGGAAGCTTATAAAATTCCAGAAGATATCTACAGACCTAGGTATCTATTTAACCATCTATTTATGGCTATAAACATGACAGGATAAAAATGAAATAATAAGGTACCTAACATAATCAACAAAACTCAACGAATATTAATTGAATAAAAAATTAAACATTTAAACATCCTCCATTATTATTTTGAAGAAATGCTTCTCTTTTTAAATATTTTCTTGGGCCTCAGTTTTCCCACCTTCCTGTGCCCGCTCATCTTCCTCTCTGGGCAGGTGGAAAGTTGGTAGTTTTATTATTGCCTTGTTTCCATCTCATCTCTTGCTGTTCTAACCAAGACCTAAACCAGTGGGTTATGAGAGACTTGTGATCAAAAGTCAGAGATGAATCATAAAGGCATTTTCTAAGACAAAACTTGACTTGGCACGACTCCTTGGCAGCACGTGTAAAGACCAATACAAAAGAAAGGAGCCTAACATTTCAGCACTTTATATTTGCTTTCTGTGTGTGTGTGTATTTTTCATTTAGTGATCTCCATAATTCCAACACAGAATTTAGGATTATTCTCTTTTTAGAGATAAAGAAACTGAAACTCAGAAAAGTTACCAAGTAAATAGAAAAGCTGGAATTTGTACCCATGACTGCTTTAAATTTCTGGGCTCTTACACTATAATATCCCATATCCGAAAGAGAAAAAAATATTAAAAAACAAATAAAGCATGTATCATAACCACATATACAATCTTCATCAACACACCACTGGCAGGTAGAGTGGATAGATACAACTAAAGGAAGGAGGCAGTGCAGACAAAGGTGATGACTGGACATAGAAGAAAGCAGGTGAGGGCTCTCCACAAAAAGAATAAGATGCATAAAGGCTCTCAAGGGTAGAGGAAAATCTATGTTTTGGGTCAGAAGTTTAAGGAGGCTCAGGTTATTAGACGGTGTTAGGGTTGTCCTAGAAGAAGTCTAGAGAAAAGTTACTTTTAGACAAAGTTGGCTGAGTGTCCTACCAATACTTACAGTATCGGTGTGACTGCAAGATAAGGCCGATGCCACTTTTGAGTACTTCTAATATCTCTCCTATTGAGTATTCCCTCCATTAGTTTATTTTGAAATGTATAATACCGTTTAGGGAAACACATATAAATACAAAAATATAAATAAATCAGTGATGGTAATATGTTTTGGCAAACTGTGTCAGATGATTCAAAAAGTGTCTCAACTGACCTTGAAGGTTCTTGTGATGAGACTAAAGAATTCTTTAACATAATGTAATTTAAAAAACATTTACATATAACTAAATTAAGCAAGTATTCTGAAGCCAGACTTTGTGGGTTCAAATTCCATACCCGCCCCTTACTACCTGTGTCTCAGTTTCCATATCTATAAAATGGGATCAATAATGGTAATAATCTAATCATATTATGAAGGCTAAATAAGTTAATACTAATAAAATGTTTAAAACTGTGCTGGTACAGTAAGCAGTATGTAAGTGTTTGCTGAATAAGATTAAATATTCAAGGTTGCCAAAGCCTTTTTTTTTTTTTTTTTTTTTTAATGCTTGTCATGGGAAAAATAATAGGTGACCTTACATGCTTTCTTGGTCAAGCCAAGATCTCTCATCACATTTCCTGTGTTTTCCTATGAACCATGAGATGTTTTAATTGTTTAAAATACAGAAATTTCAGAAGCACAAAATTTTATTTTTCTTTCAGTCAGTGGAATGTAACATTCCTTGCCAAGAAACAGAAGTCAAATAATCTTTCATGTACCCAGCTAAAAAGATGCACAGGAATGAGCATTGCTGATATCCAGGAAGCAATCTACCGAGGGTGATGTACCTACTCAGACTTGTGAGGAGATGGGTAACGACCACTGCTACTTAACTGAAGTTGAAGAGCTGACATAAATGCTTTAGATAAGGGATCAGCAAACTTTTTTATGGAAAGAGCCAAAGTATAAAAATTTTAGGCTTTGAGGGCCATAAAATCTCTGTTGCAACACTCAACCATGCAATTGCAGCATGAAAGCCAGACATAGACAATACATCAACAAACGAGCATGGCTGTGTTTCTATAAAACTTCATTTATCGACACTAACATTTAAATTTCAAATAATTTTTATGTCACAACATATCATTCTACTGATTCTTCCCCAATAATTAAAAAATATAAAAAACATGCTTCATTGTTACAAAGCTCTCCACAGAAGGTTCCATTCCTCAACTTACTATTTATTTGTTAGTAATTCACTGTACAGTTCTTGTACTTGCTTCATATTACATTGATTTTATCCATCAGTATTTAATATTTTTGATGGTATTATAAATTGTATTTATAAAACTTTTAATTTCAATTTTTCAGCTGCTTGTATCTAGTGTAAAGAAATACAACTGACTTTTTTTGTAATGACCCTGTATTCTGCAATCTTGCTAAAGTCACTTATTAGTTTTATTAGGTCATTTATAGATTCCAGCTATGACATTTTTAGAAAACAGCCTTCAACCTTTATATCCTTGCTTAAAAAACAGCATTTGTAACCATCTTTTTGGTTTGTTTCTATGAGTTGGTTTTTGTCTAGTTTTCTTTTGAGATTCCACATATAAGTGAAACCATATTTGTCTTTGTCTGACTGACTTATTTCACTTAGCACAATACCCTCTAGATCCAGAAGGGAGGGTGTGAGAGATGGGTGAAAAGGGGAAGGGGAATATAGTCAACAATATTATGGTAAGTCTGCATGGTGACAGGTTATTACTTGAATTAGTGGGGTAATAAAATTATAAAGTATAAAAGTTTCAAACTGCTATATTTTACACCTGAAACTAATATAACCAATGTAAGATTGTACACCAGCTATACTTAAATAAAAAGCAAATTAAAAAATAGCATTTGTAAGAAATAAAAATTGAGAATATAATTAATGAGAGGAAAGAAACCCTCATAACATTTAGCATAGTATCTGACCCACAGCAAATAGCACTTATTAAATCCCTTTGATAATTTCAGAGTTCTTACTATACGTTTCAGCAATGTTGATATGTCCCAAATCTTCACCTCTAGGCCTGATCTTTCTCCTAGGCTTCAGATCCTTATTCTCATTTATTTACTATATTTTCACATGATGGGTACTTTATTTTATCTATTTAAAATTATTTTCCAATTATAGCTAACATACAATATTATATTAGTTTCAGGTGTACAACATAGTGATTAGACATTTATATACCTTATGAAGTGATGTGATTGGTACTTTAGAACTTCAAGTACAAATCCTAAATCAAAATCATAACCTTCATTCACCCATGAGTTACTTCTGCTTTGCAAAAGTCCTATTTCTGATAATAAAATCATTGTCATCTCAACTACCCAGAAAATTTTGTAAGAATCACTGATAACTTTCCAAGATACTTTCAAATCTAGTGACTGACTGAATCCTGTAATAAACACAATAGCTAATATTTAACACTTATTATGTGACAAACACTACGTCAAACACTATAAGTTACTATTATCTTTATTTTATGGATGAGGAAACTAAGAGATGCATCTAATAATAATATCATAACCTAGGCAATCTACCTCTAGAAACAGTGCTCTTAAACATAAAAGATATTGTCTCTAATGTTGTGCAGACTGTAGGATCCACTTACTTGTAGAGACTGTGGCACTGGGTGCTATCAGGTGATATTTGGGGATACCCAAGAAATGTCTAATGTTCTGTTAAAATAAGCATTCCTCACTATGATGGTCTTGAAAACGGTAGTGCAAAGGGGCCAGTGGAAAATGGCAAATAAAATTATGGTTATGTTATTGGCTGAGTTTATAGTGAACACCGCAATTCTCGGGCTTCTGGTCTTTGTCTGACTTATTTCACTTATTACAATACCCTCTAGATCCAGAAGCGAGGGTGAGAGGGATGGAGAATGTGACAGGTTTAAGGTTTGAGAGGAGCCGTTAAACCCTAAACCCATTTCGACAATGGCTGACTCGTGGAGACTAAGTACATTAGAGTGTATATATTGCATAAGACTGAAAAGAAGTCTAATATAAGCGAACTCTAACCCTGTGTTTCTCAGTTATAGGAAAAGAGGAAGTGGAAGACCAAGCTGTACTCATGATTGTGACCTTTTAGCTAGAGATCACCAACTATAAGCCCAAACTGTGTCGTGGAATGTGATCGAAACATATTATTTTCTTTGGAGAGGGGGTGGTGGTGAGTAGAGAGTATGGTAGAAAAACCTCCACCATTACCTCCTCACCCCCTGTACTCCCCGGTATTTCTGAAACCAATTGTTCCATCTATTCCCCATGCCATCGTACCATTTTTGGCCATTGTTACCGCTTACCTAGATTTCACAAGCACTCCTATTCAGGGTATCTTGAATTACCCTGAAAAAAAAAATATATGTATACACACACACACACACACACACACACACACACACACAAACACATATATTACTGCCAAGTTAATTATCTAAAATGTGGTTTCATCATGTCACCCGAATTGCTCACTGAAGTAAACATACGTTCTTTACTCTGACATTCCAGGCCTACCAAAATATGAAACTCTATCTCCTACCTACTTATACACTCCAAATCTATTTTTCCTGACAATCCTTAATTCCCCCCCTTCTATATTTAGAAAGGTTTATGAAGTTTTTGTAATGCCCTTCTCTCCGATCTGCACATCCAAATTCATACTTCAAATAAATGCTTGTTTTATATACCACCTCTTCTGAAAGGTCATTCTCAATAGTCCCTTAAAATAGATAGGGACATTTATATACCACTACAGACTCTTTATGAGATATGACATTTTGCTTCAAAATATAAAGATGTATACACATTTATTCCTTTAGCTCTTTGGAAACAGAAATAGTCTTAATTTTTAAAAATTCTCCTTCAGTGTCATGAGCAAAGGTTCAGTGAATACAGACCACCACAGGAAAAACTTTAGAGCTATTTTAGCTCTTTATTAGTCCACCCTCTACCAGAGAGAAATCTGAGCACAACATACTTATTTTTCTGCACCTTCCCCTCTGAAACCATGGGAAGAGATACGTTTCTCTTTTGCCTTTTGATGTACCCAGTTAACTACAGAGTTCATAATGTTGACTCATTTAATATACAAGGAAGTAAGGCAAGCAATATTAAACATTTGGAATTGACAGAAAAAACACACACCCTAGGTTCATCCACATTAAAGAATTAGGAAAGCAGAAAACAGTTCATAGAATCGGGCTACGAAGATCCAATTCTCCCAGGGAAGAGGCAGTCAGGGTGATTAATTTCCATTAACTTCTATTATGAAATGGTAAAGGAAAATGCGTTTAGCTACATGAAATTTTACTTTGTGTACCATTATGTAGGTACAAATTTATAGCATTTATGTGATGGTATCTGCAATGAAAAACTCATAAAATGTGTATAAAATGATATTTTTGTAAATTTCGTTTAAAAAAAGCTAGATCCTTTTATATAGTTCTATCCAAATAAACCCCCAAAATTACTACTGCTAATCTTTGTATCGAAAGTTCATGAAAAGTTTGAGTCATTTAATTCAACACTGCTCTAGTGCTCTCTGTCATCAAAGATGTACATATGGTTTAAGGAGCGTAAACTTTTGCTATGCCTTGTAAATGTAGTATTGCCTAAAATTTGTGGAATGAAAACTGGTACATAAGCCTGCAGAAAGTCAATTAGAGCTTACATTTTTTTAATAAGTGGAATGCTTAATATTTAAGGGAACTACTGATAGTGATGGGGAAGGGGTAGTTTCCATAATAAAAAGGGACATTATTGTCTATATTGGAGACTGAGTGGAAGTATACAGCAGTTAGCAACATGGAAAACTGGCCAATCACTTTCTTTAGAAGCATTCAGTTCATAGTTCTAATTTTCAAAAATTAGAGATCAGCACTTTAGTTAAAGAATCCAACTTAGGTTTTATAAGTGCTATTACTTTGGGCTAAAAAAAATCTATGTTTACTATATACAAACGATTGAATTTCACAACATATACTTCTCGTTTAAACATCTGTTGACTTATTTCTGGATCAAATGCAGAGTTTAACTAATGGCAAAAGATGACGAATAAGAATAGACATGTTTTGTGGCATCAACATACAGAACATTCCATTCTCATCATAAATGACAGGCTATTACGCATACCTTGATTTTCCTGTAAACTACTTTGAAAAACTATTTCAAAGCTAACATGTCATTGTCATTTACAGGTTCATGAGTTCCTTTACAAACTTATATATGGACAGTCTATCTGACTAGAATGACCTAGGTGCACATTTGCCCTGAGGCAGGGAGATGTATTCTTTTGGGTATATTCCATCTCTGTGATTTTGGACAAAAAGAATTTTAGAAATGCTAGACATCCTTACATATAGAGTATCTATAAATAATCTAGCTAATAAAAATTCATATTTAGGGTCCCAGTGAATTAAAAGAAAACATCTGAATTCTAATAATAGATATGTTGGTGCCACTTAAGTTCTGCTGTTTAAAGATATACTAACTCATTTCCTATTTTTTATAAACACAGACTTTTCACTTGTAAAATGAAAACACAGTGCCTTTTAATCTTTAAAAAACACATGTATATTTAAAAACTTACAAAAACACACAAAAGGGAAATCCCAAATCCCAATAAATTGAAGAAAAGAACCTCCTTCTTTAGAGCTTTGTAACAGTGAAGGTAATCCATTTGCATGAAATAATTTTACCAGATCTGGTCAGAGACTGCTCCTAATCCTTTATCTTTATGGTACTGGAAAGTGGACATAGATATGGCTTATTTTAAAAATCAACTAACTGAATGATGATAATAAATAACAGCTAACATATACTGAGAACTTAAAATTGTATAATAAATCTCGTTTACTTCTATGAAACATAATTGTATATATTACTTATGTTCTTTCATTTAATGGCTAAAAGGAACTGAGAATATCTTCACATCTAGTGATAATGACTTCTACCAAAGGAGAAACTAAATGAACACCTATGTGGCACATATCATAGAAATATACAGGTTACATATAAACATTTATTAAAACCAGGGAGCGCTAAAAGTTTGCTCAATGAAGAGAAAAAGTAGAGCAAAAATAATACATGAAATAGTCATTTTATTATTAAAGTATTCAAGATCTTAATGAATCTCAACTACAGTAAAGAAATATTATATATAGAAAAAAGTAACTAAATGGTCTAAATGAAGTTAATATTGCTTACCTTAAAGCTAGATTTTTGGTGCCTTAAAAATGTCCAACTCTTGTTTCTTTAACCCTTAATGTCACTATTATGATGTTCTTATTAGTAAAAGTCGTGTAGGATGACTTTTAGTTCATAAATGTCATATATCATACGGTACAGAATTTAGAATCTCTAAGGTGTCATTTGTTTAAGAGTTAGTAATTTGCTAAATGTCACATTAGTAGGTTGAAAAAAATAATCCAACTTTATAGAATTTTAATCACTCCTAAAATAGATGCCACCTTATAAAATTCAGGTTGGAAAATTTAAAAATAAAATGCTACTCTTATTGAAGGACCTGAATAAATACTGATTCAAATGACTTAAAAGGCCTTTCCTCAAAATACATGTCCATATCCTGATCCCTGGAACCTGTGAATATTACCTAATTTGGAAAAAGGGTCTTTTGTAGATGTGGTTAAATTAAACATCTTTAGAGGAAGAGCACGTCCTGGATTATCTGGGTGGGCCCCAAATGCAATCACATGTATCTTTATAAAGGGACATGCAGAGAAGGCAATGTGAAGACAGTGGCAGAGACTGAGTGATGCGGCCACAAGACAAAGAAGCCAAGGAATACCGGGAGCCCCTAGAATATGGAAGCAAGAAACAGACTGTCCTACAGCTTTCAAAGGGCATATTGTTCTCCAGACACCTTGGTTTTAGACTTCAGGCCTCCAGAACTGAGAGACAATAAATTTCTGTTGCTTTAAGTCATCAAAGGTTGTGGTAATTTACTACGGCAACCACAGAAAATTAATACAGTACCATTCTGAATTTTGTTGTTTTTAATATATAAATATTAGAGAGCAAAAACGTACCTATTGATGTTGTTTAATATCACATCACACATATTGTGCTTCATATACTGTTTACTAATAGTGTGACATAATTGGTGGCACAATGAACAACTGGGATGGGAATGAAGAGAACAGATGTCTACTTCTAGCTCGGCTCCTAATAAGTATAACTGAGGACAAATCATATAACCTTTTTAGATTTGTTTCCTTATTTGCAAAATGAGTACAATGTTTTCAATGATCTCTAGGTTCCTCCCAAATCTAAACTTTTGGGAACTTTTAAAGTGTTAAAAATAATAAAGCACAGTGTAAAAATCATAATAAAAAAATAAGGAATATTAAAATAGTAACAATGGACAGGTTGGTCAAATGAAATATTCCAGAAGATTCAAGAATTGGCAATATGTAAAATTCTGCAAACAGTCAGCAGCTTTTAAAAACATCCATGTAGCTCTAGTTATATGTCCAGAAATGTGTGAGGCTCCATGTGTTATAATAAAAGCAAAGCCTGGATGTTTTATAGAAAACAAACTACTACCTATGATGTGGGCATTAAAAAAGTTAATATATATAAATCATTCAAATATTGCTAGGCATAGTAAGAGATTAACAAATATTAACTTTATTATTTGGGATAAATCATCTCTTAAGTATCTTCTATCAGTAAAAAGAGCTCATAACTACATCATTTTTTAAAGATAATGTCAAGAGGGTTATTTAGTAACAAAATTTAAAAAGGTATAACTATCTGATTTTTATTTAGTGGTAACCAATTTTTTGCTCCCCTAAAACATACACTTCCAATCAATCCTGTTTCCTTTTTACTGAAAGAACTTTTCATGATGACTGTAATACTGAAGTATAATTTAGAAGCAGTCTCTAAAACTGGAAGTAATGTTCATCTAAATACGCCCTGCCAAGTTTAAAAATGTATTAGGAGTTAAATTGAAACATGTTGAAAATGACTCATTGTGGACCAGAATATACACTGTAGGAAATAAGAGCTCATTTACAAGTGGGAGAAATACACTCACACTTCATCTGTGGTAATTCTCTGGACTTTTCTTCCAGTAAACATCATATTTTAAAATAATTGTGGAAAATATCTTACTTTTAACTGAAGTTTTTATGAGTTGACTTAGTCAGCTGGCATTCCAATTTCTTATACATATCTTTTTTTGGATGTGGATATATTTACCAAATGTAAATCTATGAAAATTTCCCCCAAAGCAACAGCAGCAGCCTATTAAAAAAGCTGTATAAACACACACACACACACACACACTCTCTCTCTCTCTCTCTCTCTCCCTCTCTCTCTCTCACTTGCTGGTTCAATTTACGTGCACAATGGCCAGCGACTACCCTAGATTTCTAAGAAAGTATCCTAAAAAGTGTTTAGACATTATTATGTGCTTTCCTTAATTTACAAACATGTTACTGTACTGATAAGTCACCAGGAGGGCATATACTTGATTGTTTTTTATAGTAATACTACAAATTTGTACTGATTCTATCTACTCTCTCCACTTGTGATTCAAAATTACACACTTGTGAGCAGCTGGCTAGACTGAGGAAAGACCATGGAACTCACCTGAGTGAGTTCCCCCACCCCGAATCCCCCAAGAGTGTCTGTAAGATGAATGAACCTGAAACCTTGGTGTTACTAGCAACATTTTCTCTAAGCTAATTAATGAACCACACACTTAAATATATCTTTGATCATAACTTTAATGTGGCCTTAAGCTGGATTCAGTCAAAAAGTGCTTATGAATTCTAGTTTGTTTAAATTTTCTGAGCATTGTTTCCTTATTTCATCAATTATTTGATCAGGAACTGTAGCAAGCAATTCATTGAAGTATTTGTTTTGCTGCCTCTTTACACAGAAAATTTTTTTTATTGTGTGCCCACCACACAAAAAGAAACTTTATCTAGAAACTAACCTAACCACAAACTGTATTTTATAAATGTGACCATCACCTCTGGCAACAAGTGAGCAGTGTGGGCATGGGCTTGTAACCGAGCAGGACAATAGAACTTTCCCTCTTGAAAATTTGATACAGAAAGGCTCAACCTTTTTTTAAAAAAAATGTGTGCATGTGTGTGTGTATGTATATATATGACATTTATTTTGGTAACAATGGTTATTATATAAGTGTGAGGTGTACAACTTTATAATACAACATCTGTATACTCCACTGTGCGCTCACCACCTGAAGTCTAGTCTCCTTTCGTTACCACATACTTGAGCCCCTTTCCCTTCTTCATCTCCCCCAGCTCCTCTTCCCCTTTAGCACCCCTTCATCACACACACAGTCATTACAGAGTGATTCTCAAGATCCTGAATTCTTATTTTAAAACATTTTTTAATATACTATTTATTGCAGAATAGTTTTCAATTTTATTTTAGCCTTTTTATCTTTTTCATCTTAAAACAGCTCGAGCCACTTATTGATGTGAAAAGAATATAGTATTATTTTTGTCCCAAATGTATTTTTTACACATACATAGACAGACAGACACACACACACATACACACAGTGTCAGAGAGGCCTTTCTTGACTATTTATCAAGGTTAATCCTGCCCAAGCCATTCTTCTTCCTTACACAACCTACTTCACAGCAATCATCAAAACATATAATTATAATAATTATATGTTTGTTTATTTTGTCTTCCTCAACTGACTCTCAGCAGGGGCACTCTCTAGTTTATTTACTAATATATATCAGCACCCAGCACAGTGACTGGCACACAGAAGGTATCAATAATTATTTGTTGGTTGAATAAATGGGAAATAGGGGGGAGTAGGAAAAAGTAGTTGTGAATCACAGCTTTCTTGTTCAAGTGCCTGGATAAATGGTGTTAGTCAGAAAGCAAAACTATGGGAGGAAGAACAGGTCTGGGCAAGAGGATTACCTGAGTGGGGAAAGAGGGAACAACCAATTAAGAGGTACTGCACACACTTACAACATGACACCGGTCTAGAAATAACAAGAAGCTCAACCAGGATGATGGCAACAGAAGTGAAGAGGGTTTTAGAGATATTATTAGGATACAATGTATAAAATTTGATAAGTGATTATACATAGGAACAACGGGAGAGGATTATTATTCTGAAGATTCAAACAGAAATAGCTTAAAAATGGTAGTGCAATTTATGGAAGTGAAGTCAGTTGAAGCAACTTTTAGTTTTGGGAGGGGTGATTATGGCAGGAAGCAAAGTTTGTTTTAGAAATACTGAATTTAAAGTTCCAGAAAGACATCCACGTAAAAATATCAGGTAGCTGGAAATCTCCGTTTATAAGACATAAGAAAAGGTATGGGTTGAGTTTACGAACATTGTTGGTCGTTTCTTAAAGTAACAGTGGAAGCTGAGTAGAAGACAAGGTCCCAGGGGGAAGATGGAACACACACAGGAACACAAGAACAAATGTCATGAAAACAAAATAGAAAAGAAAAATGGAAGAACTGTTCCAGATTGAAAGAGACTGAAGAAGCATGAGAACTAAAAGCAATGCATGATTCTAGACTGGTTCTTGTACCAGAAGAAAAACTATCATAAGCCATTATTGGGACAAATGAAAAAATGGGTAAAAGTACTATTATCAATGTTTTCTTACATTTGAAATGCACTGTGGTTACATAAGGGAATATTCTTATACCTAGGAAATAAATTGTGAAGAGGTAAAAGTATACGGTGTGTTCAATGCATTAAACTAGTCAGAAAAAAAATGTGGGTATATGTGTATGAGTGAGGAAGGGAGGGCAGAATAAGAAAGATAAAACAAATGAGCAAAATGCTAAAAAGGGGTGAATTTAGGTAAAAGATATAAAGAACTTCCTTGAACCATTCCTGTTGTTTTTGTGCACATACAAACTTATTTGAAATAACGTAAAAAAGAATACGGACTAAGATAGAATGAAGGAGCACAGCCTTGATTTTAAAAGGTAAATATGAATTAATCCCTTGAGAGTGATGGCCATTCAGAGTAGTTCAGGATTGAGGAGTGAAGAGGTTTATGTCAGTAAGTATGCAAAGAGCACTTCTCCAACCATTTGTTCCATTTACACAACAAAATATGCACAACACATGCTGATGATGCTAGTCCATTTCTGTTATATATATATTTTTTAATCCTGAACTGAAGATGTGTATATTGATTTTAGAGAGAGAGGAAAGGAAAGAGGAAGAGAGAGAGACAGAGAGAAACATCGATCGGTTGCCTCAATTGGGCATCAAATCTGCAGCCTTTTTGGTGCATGTGACGGTGCTCCAAACAACTCAGCCACCTGGCCAGGGGCTCCATTTCTGTTCTTTTGAGGTGGAGAATAGGTGTATCATTTTAGAACCAGTACCACTTAAGTCCAGTTATAAAATAATAAATTATCCATGAATAGTTAAAGAACTCCCTGGGCCATTGTTCCTGATGAGACAAGGAATTTCAGATCAAACCAACACTTAATAAAGAAAAAGGAAGATAGCCCTAGCCGCTTTTGCTTAGTGGTTAGAGCATCTGCCGCAGACTGAAGGGACGTGGATTCGATTCTGGTCAAGGGCACATACCTGGATTGCAGGCTGGATCCCTGGCCCGAGTTGGGGGGCTGTGGGAAGCAACCAATAGATGTGTCTCTGTCTCTCCTCCTCCCTTCCACTCTCTCTAAAAAATCAATGAAAGAAATATCCCTGGGTAAGGGTTAAAAAAAAGAAAAAAAGAAAAAGAAAGACAGATGAGAGGTGGCATAAAATAAAACCTATATGCTGTGGTCTGAATATGGGAGTTTCTCATCGGTTCCTTTCAGAGCCTATTTCTAAACTGAAAAGGAACAAATATTTTTCATCTCAGCAGTAAATTTCTTTGTGCTTTCATATACACTACATTACTACTAATTCCAAAGCCTCTACTGGGGAAAGGAATGGAAATACTTGTGGGTAATTTAGGAAGCAATGAGTACAGCTTGAGATATAATCCTACACAAGTGAACAAATTTATGTCAGATGGAGCAACAGTTTAAAAGCCAAGAGAAAATTTTAGAACAACATGGGGTTAGACTATTTCAATATAAACAAAGCAAACTTATGGGAAAATAGGACATTGCAAGAAATAAGAGAAACCAAGTATCAAAGGAACTGTAATTTTATAAACTCTGGAAAATCATTAGATTAGCCGATTAATGAGAGTATTTTGCAAATTATCAAACAAAAAATTCAGATACTAAAAAGTTTCATCTAAAAAGTATAAATTTATTGTATATTCTTTCTTTCACAAATAAGTATGACAAGAGTAACTTAATATAGGATTGAGAACTAGGAATTCATACATTCAAATAACAATTATGATGTGATACGTTATGTAACCATGAAATCTAAGAATAATATGAATGAAATTATCACAGAGCTAAGTAAAATAAAGTTTAAGTACAATACTACAGCTGTTATTTCAAATCTCAATATCCTTTATTCCACTAATTTATTTAGCAAATGATACAAACACTGACCTGCTAACTGAAGAAGCCGGAAGCAGATTAAAAGACAGATAAACAAAGATAGAACAATATAAGAGTATGAAAAAAAGGCATGTCAAAACAGTTCTCATCTTGGGGATAAAGCACTGAATAGAAATTTAAGACAACTAGCTTCTATATCAAGCTTTAAACTAGCCCAATATGACAAAAATCACTTACTCTACTCACCTCTTACTTTTGTGTTCTACATGTAAAAATGAGGACAAAACCCTACTATAATCGAAGAAGTTACAGGGACTGAAAACATAACATCAAGTAATTACCACTGAAAAATACTTATGAACTGAAAACGATTCCAAGTACATTTCAAAATATTTTAAACAGTTAAGATAATCATAACTGAAAAAATACCATTAAAAGCAATTCTAGATGGCAAGCTTAGATTCATATATAGGCTTCTCATATAGGCTCCCAGATATAAGTGTATTCACCTTTTTCTATTATTCACACTCATCAAGTTAAACAATTTCCATTTTGACAGAATCTTCAGAGTGCATGGAGAGATTCAAAGCAACAGAACATGAGGTAATAACTGTTCAAATTCATGAAAGCTGGATTTGTTACTTATTATTTGTTACTTTATTTTTACATAAATTATTAAACTTGAATTGGAACCTATGTAGACCTTTTACATGCCTGAGGAAATCCATTATTTTGTAGAAAATAATTTGATTTGACTTTGGGTGATGAGCACACAATGCAATATACAGATCATTTATCATTTGACCCAGTGATCCCACTTCTAGGAATATATCCTAAGGAACCCCAAACACCAATCGTAAAAAACTTATGCACCCCTATGTTCACAGCAGTGCAATTCACTATCGCTAAGATTTGGAAACAGCCCAAGTGCCCATCAGTAAATGAGTGGATAAAAAAGCTGTGGCACATTTACACCATGGAATACTATGTGGCTGTGAAGAGAAAAGACCTTTTGGCCTTTGGCACAGCATGGAGGAAACTAGAGTGAAATGAGCCAGGCAGAGGACAAGTACCAAACGATCTCCCTTATATATGGAATATAATAAACAAAATAAACTGATGAATAAAGTGCATCCAGTAACACAGAAGCTTAGAACAAACTGAGGGATCTCAGAAGGAAGGCGGGGAGAGATTAATCAGGGAACTTGTATGTTTATAGGCATGGCCCATGGACATGGACATTGGTGTGGGGAGGGCCTAGGGGTGGGATGGATGTGGGGTGGAGGGGATCAGTAGGGTTAAAACGGGAACATCTATAATGGTCTCAACAATAAAGATAAAGTAAAAATAAAATAAAATTAAAAAAAGAAATGTGTACTTGAAACCTGTATGACCCTATTAACCAATGTCACCACACTAAACTTAATTTAAAAAAAAAAAAAAAAAGAGCCCAGCTGGCATGGCTCAGCGGTTGAGCACTGACTTATGATCCAGGAGATAGGGGTTGGACTCCTGGTCACATGCTCCAGTTGCAGGCTCGATCCCCAATTGGGAGTGTGCAGGAGGCAGCTGATCAGTGAATCTCTCATCATGGATGTTTCCATCTCTCTCTCTCTCCATCCCTCTCTCTGAAGTCAATAAAAATATATTAAGAAAAAAAAAAAAAAAATTAAAGCCCTTGAATAAAAAGGACTTAGTTCATTTATAAGTGGCATATTACTTCCTTACATTTCTCTTTATAATAACGCTGGTTGTTTAATCATTAAATGAGGTATATGATAAAGAAAAACTTTTAACATAAATGAAAAAGTTGAAACTAATTATACCTGATTAGAAAATTGTGTATGGGCATGTCTGAGGCTGTATTTACTTAAAGCATGATTCAGGGAAATTGTAATCCATGTAAAGATTCAAACATAGTTGTTTATTCTGATCTTGATATCAAGGACAAAGAATCACATAGTTGAGTATTAAAAACTCAACCTCTGAAAAATAAAAATATTTTTCCTTGGGTTCCACTATATACAAAAGTCCACATGATATTCCCAAAATATGAGTTCAAATATTTCTAGGCAATTTACACTCAAAAGAATTTCAGTGGATATTAAAAAATTATAGTGTCCCTTTCAAATAGTCCTAAGCACTAAGTTTTTATTTTGAAAAAACACAGGAAAAGTAAACTGCAGATATTTAAAAAATTATACACTAAAAAATAGCCTGGGTTCATCATTCCTTTTGCATGGTAACTTAACTAGTTTATTAACTCTTGAGCTGTTGTCACAGATAATTCCAGGATTAAAAGAGACTTCAAACTCATGACGCTACCCACTTGATGCTTCAATGTTTACAAGCACATTTCTGCTGAACGCTTGCTTGGCCAGCTAAGGCCTAAACACTTCCACTGATGGAGAATGCTAGATGGCAAAGCATTTTAGAAAACCCCATTAGAAAGTTTGTTTTTACTCTTTCTTGTACCCAGTGATCCCAATTCTACTACTTTAAGTCTTACCAAGTAAGAAAACCAGCTTGTTCATATAGGAACTCTTCAAATATTTGTTGACAGTTATAATCTAGCACTGTTAGAGGATATTTTTGAGTCTTTTCACAGTTTAGGTCATTTTCCTTTTAAGACCTTGGGTTTAAAGCTTTGGTGCCTAGACCCCAGCATAATTCTATAGATAAGGCAATTACCAACCACATTCTAGATATAACTTCTATTACCGTAGGATAATATCTCCATATTGAAATCTTACAAGTTCTTTCCGCATTTAAATTTCAAGCATTTATTGTCATATTTCAATTCAATTATACTAATAATGCAGGTTTTCTGGACCCAAGTGTATGATCTTACATTTATTCATTAAGTTCCATTCAGCTCATTAATTCTGCCTGAAAAGATCTATCGTACTCAGATCTCATTCTGCAAATCAATTGCTTTGTTATTCTTCTATCTTATATGATATCAAATTTGTAACATAAGGTGTTTTCATTTTTACTCAGATAACTTACAAAAATGTAGAAATACAGTATTAAGTGTACTAAATGTAGTAACATAACACGACAGAGCATTACTGATGGCCATTATAAACCTACCTCCTGATTATTAATGATTCTCTAAAGTCATTTTGTAAAAATATATTCTCCATCTTGCTTAGAAGGCTATCATGAAAAGTCATGGCAAATCACTTTACACTAACTTCACGTCCGTGTTTTACCGGTGCGATATCCCTATTATGGACGGAAACGCGCTCTGCTTTGATGTATTCTTAGCAAGCCCATCCTGATTCTTGGTCAGACTTGCTTTCTCCAACAGCAATCTTAAAAACCACTACGAGGAAGGCTGCTTATTGAGAATAACCTTAGACATGCACTTATATTTTATTATATCTAAGTCTGAAGACAACTGTGAAAGGAAGGTTGGAAATGTCACAAGTTTCAATATTTAAATAGGACAAAAGAACATATTGTAAAAAAAACTATATCCAACATCTGCCCCCAGCCACCCAATTTCTTGTTCAACAGCAATAAGTGTTTATATGCACATAAACAAATATACACACATATAAAACGTACATGCATATATTATTGTTCTTTATATAGAAATGACAGCATTACATATATCTATACAGATATAGATATGTGCTATATATCCTGGGTGAATAAAATTAGTGCACCTATATGGTTGTGCTGTCACATATATATGGTTCTGCACCTTGCCTTTTTTCACCCAAAAACATATCTTAAAGATTTTTCTTTGTCAGACAAAAGTATGATGATTGTGATGGGGAGGGGGGTGGGTGGAGATGGAAGAGAGTATAGGGAGGATAGATGGTGATTTCTCCTTATCAGGATATAGAGATGGGGAATATATTTTTATGAAATGATTTTAGCTACATGTTGTATTCTACAGCTGTATCCATGTACTATAACTTATTTAGCTACTACTTAAATGTCAATGAATGTCTGGAATAATTCCAATCTTTTGTAACAGCAACCTATGCTATAAAGAACAAGTTGTTATATATATCATTTTGTACCTAGCAAGAATATCTGTAGGATAATATACTACAAGTGAAATTCCTGAGTCAAGAGCAATGTGCACTTATTCTTTGATCAGTTATAAAATTACTCTTCGAAGAGTTTGTACCAATTTAAAATTACACAAACAATGTATGAGATTGTTTTTCTGTACTCATGAAAACAGTGTATTATTAATCTTTCAGTTTTTGCTGGAAAATCACTAGTTTTAATTAGAATCTAATTTTCACTTATTGATTTGTAGGAGGGTCTTCCTATGGGGAAATTAGTCACATGACTGTGACAGGAGTTGCAAATATTTTTTCCCAGATTGCACTTGTCTTTTGACCTTCTTCATGGTAGTAGTTCTACACCAGCATTCTTCATTTGTAAGCAGTCAGGTTTATCAATATTTACTTTTACAAATTCTGAATTCCAAAAGTGTTCTGAAATCTAGGATTATGAAAACTATCTATCCTATGGTTGGTTTCTCTAGCACGTTAATTATTTTCATATAAATATCTGCTCTATTTCCAATTTATCCCACTGTAAGCATGAGGTATGAAACCAATATTTCTTTTTCACCTAGCTGGTTGCCCCATGACCTGATACAATTTATTGTTCTTATTCAGAAACTCACTTATTTAATTTTTCAATATGAGCCATAGATTTGTTATACTTGGTTAAAAAAAAAATCTTGCTGTAAGATGAATAAAATTTGATGATCTAATGTATAACATAACATGGTGGCTATAGTTGACAATGCTGTATTGTTTAACTGAAATTTTCTATGAGAATAAAACTTAAGTGTTCTCATACATAAGAAAAGATAAACATGTGTGGTGATGAATGTGTTAATTAACTTCATGGGGAAGGAACCCTTTCACAGTGTATACATATATCAAATCATCACGCTGTCCACTTTTAGTATCTTACAGTTTTGTGAATTACACCTTAATAAAAAGCAGGGAAAATAAACCAACCCTAAGAAAATTCAGAAATAATCCACCAGATTAGTAAAAAGTTAAGTGTCCAGAAGTCTGAGGAACGCAGGGATCTCCTCGAAAATAAAGATAATTAATGCCTCCATAAAGAAAGAAGGCCAAACCCACTCCAGACAGAAGCGTCAGGAGACCTGGTACAGTCTCACAGGGGGATGCAGGCCTGAATGTTTGTGGCAGCCCTAGCCTTTTATCACCAGGAAAAAAGCTGCAGGCACTCATTGAAGCTTTAGACTCAACTAATCTGTCCTCTGTTTGATCTACATATTAATATAAAAGAGGTGATTTTTTATAACATTCTCACTTTATCCCCTGAAAGATTCAGGCCAGCCTGGTGAGGCCAAAACAAAGACCCAGACTATGAGTCACCAGGCACCCTCCACAGGTCCTGTGGCCAGATGAGGGGTCAGGGCCCAGAAACCAGAGCCCTTACATGCAGCTGATGGAGCTGATCCTGAGCTTGCAGCAGACCACAGAGACTACATCATGCAGCTGGAGACCAGGCACCTGCAGCAGGGCCTCATGCAGGAGAAGCAGGAGCAGTCAGGCCACCATCCTCGTCCACGTAATGTGCCCGGTGGTCAACCACTTACAGTCTGGGGCCACAAGGCCTGGGACTCCAACTGCCTCCCCTTTCCCTGGGCTCTAGGGGTGATGTTGCGGGTGAGCAGCAGGCCCAGCCATCCAGGCAGCCTGACCAGCTAAATCACCGAGTGATTCGGAAGCTGCATTCTTCAGTCACGACCTGTCCAACAGTGGGTTGACATCTCTGTCTTACACCACTCCAGCTTCCAGGACTGCATGACCTACCAAGGAGACAAATGCCACGAGAACAAGAACCCTTCAGCTTCATAACCTTGGTGTCAGTGAGAACAAGCTCTGCGTTGGTCTGATGACTGAAAGGTTGAGTCGGAGTGACATGAACTATATTGATGATGGCCTTCTGCAATATTCTGACTGGAGAGGAGAGACATTCCTGCAGGAAGAAGTGGCCTAGTTCCTGACCTACTATAGCAAGGCACCTGCCCAGCTCGATGCAGAAAATGTGGCTGTTCTAAGTGGCTACTGCTCTGTCTTCTCTGTGTTAACCATAGTTCTGTGTGATACAGATGAGGCCTTTCTGACTCCCACCCCCTTCTATGCTGGCTTCACCTATACTTCCAGCCTATGTGAAAGCTGAGCTGATTCATGTTCGCCTGGACAGTGAGATCACTGAGGTGAACACCCATCTGTTCCAGCTGACTGTGGACAAGTTGGAGAAAGCCTTCCTTGAGGCCAGGCTTAAGGGGAGAAAGGTCACAGGTCTTGTGCTTATCAACCCTCACAATCCTCCGGGAGACATCTACTCCCAGGACTCACTGAAGGAATACCTGGAATTTGGCAAGAGGTACAACCTACATGTGATTATAGATGAAATTTACATCCTGTTTGATGATCTATCACATTCCACAGTGTTCTGAGAATGGAGCTTGCCTAACTCCAAGAGGACCCATGTGATCTGGGATACCAGTAAGGATTCTGGGATCTCTGGCACGTTTTGGGGCTCTGTACACCCACAACAAGAAGGTGGCTTCTGCTGTGAGTGCTCTTGACTGCCTCCACAGCATCTCTGGCATCACCCAGCACAAGCTGTGTTGGCTGCTCCAGGACAGAGAATGGATTGACAAAGTATATCTTCCCACTAGTTGCTCCCGTCTGCAGTCAGCTCACAGGTACAACACTAACAAGTTGAAGGTCCCTTCTCTCAGCTGTGCTCTGGCCTCTAAGTCTGGATCAACTTGAAAGTACCTGGACCCAAGCACATCTGAGGAAGAGCTGCTCCTTTATCACCATTTCCTGGACAACAAGCTGATATTGTCCCCTGGCACGTCCTACATATGTAAGGAGCCTGGCTGGTTCCACCTAAAAGTCGCCATGCATTGATTCTCTCAGGCACTAGCGGAACAGAAGCAGAATCTAACAGTGAAGCAACTGAAGGATGCACAGAGGGAGTAAGTGGACTGCCTCCCAATGAGGAGCTCCAACCAATCACATGCTCAGGGTGTCCCTGACATCAGCCTCTGGTCCAAAAGGCTGTAGTACTAACCTGCTGCTGTAACAGAGCAGACAGTGGGCTCCTCCAGAAATTGGCTCATCTGACCCAGTCAGCACCCTCAAGCTGAGCATTTGTCACTTCTGAAAGCTCTGCATTTTTTTATCCTTTGCTAGTCATTGTGTGGTGTGAAACGATTTCAGGAGGTTCTGGGTGCGAAAGCCTGAAGGAATAAAGGGAGCTCTGGATGGGTTTTATTTTGTATCCTATATCTAATAAATTCCATATTACCCAGAAAGAAAGAAAAAAGGCCAACAATGCCTGGTTCCAGGAATGGGTACCCAAAACACATTCTAATCTCTCACCATCCATGGGGGTCAGGCACAGCAGGTGATAAGAGTATTCCTGGAAGCCACTGTTCCTCAGAAATGGCCAGCAATAATTTAACTCTAAAATAAAAATGACTACAAGCCACTTAATCCAAATGCATCTCTAACTCACTACCCTTCACCAGGATCCCAAAAGGTCTATGCTACTCCACCACCACCCAACACAAGAAGTTAGAGTGTACACTTAAAAAAATATGTTGCTGGTATTTTCATATGAATCCCATTAAATATATAGTTTAACTTAAAAAACCTGACATTTTCATAAAAAAGTAGTTCTCTATGCACTCCATTCTCCAAAATGAATTTTGGATGGATGATAGGTATAATGTGAAAAATATAACTATAAAAACTCATATGGAAGAGTGAAGGTACAATACACACAAGAATAGCCATAGCATTTCTGAAAAAGAGTTTTAGTCAGTTTTCAATTTTCAGTAAAAAGTCTTTTGAAATTTTTGACACGAATTGTACTGAATTTATAGATTAACTAAGGAAGAATTAAATTGTGGAGCCATCTAGAGTCTTACTTTTTTGAAGTCATCTAGCAACAGTAGAGCCTTAAAGTAGAGGGATTATCCTTTCTATTTGTCAATATTATAGCTAAAAAAAAAAAAAATAGATAAATACCTTTAGCTGCTTTAAGCATTTTGTTAAAGCCCACACTTATTTTTTTTTAAAACTTTTGTGATTTTTTTAAAAAAAATCTTTATTGAGAGAGGAAGGGAGAGGGAGAGAGAGAGACAGAAACATCAATGATGAGAGTCATTGTTGACCGGCTGCCTCCTATACACCCCCGACTGAGGATCGAGCCCTCAACCTGGGCATGTGTCCTGACCGGGAATACACCCATGCCATTATGGTCAATTAATATTTGACAAAGGAGGCAACAACATACAATGAGTAAAGACAGTCTTTTCAATAAATGGTGTTGGAAAAATTGGACAGATGTATGCAAAAAAATGAAACTGGACCACCAACTTACACCATACACAAAAGTAAATTCAAAATGGATAAAAGACTTAAATGTAAGGCATGAAACCATAAAAATCCTAGAGGAAAACATAGGCAGTAAAATCTCAGACCTCTCTCATAGCAATATGTTTGCTGATGCATCTCCTAGAGCAAGAGAAACTAAGGAGAAAATAAACAAATGGGACTGCATCAAAATAAAAAGCTTCTGCACAGCAAAGGAAACCATCAACAAAACAAAAAGGGAGCCCACTGTATGGGAGAACATATTTGCCAATGACACATCGGATAAAGGGTTAATATCCAAAATATATAAGGAACTTATACAACTTAATAAAAGGAAGACAAACATTCCAATTAAAAAATGGGCAATGGACCTAAATAGACACTTCTCCAAAGAGGACATACAGATGGCTAAGAGACATATGAAAAAATGCTCAAAGCCGCTAATCATCAGAAAGATGCAAATTAAAACCACAATGAGGTATCACTTCACACCTGTCAGAATGGCTGCCATCACCAAATCAACGAAGGACAAGTGCTGGGGAGGGTGTGGAGAAAAGGGCACCCTAGTACACTGCTGGTGGGAATGCAGACTGGTGTAGCCACTATGGAAAGCAGTATGGAGTATCCTCAAAGGATTAAAAATAATTGACCTGCCATTTGACCCAGTGATCCCACTTCTAGGAATATATCCTAAGGAACCCCAAACACCAATCGTAAAAAACTTATGCACCCCTATGTTCACAGCAGTGCAATTCACTATCGCTAAGATTTGGAAACAGCCCAAGTGCCCATCAGTAAATGAGTGGATAAAAAAGCTGTGGCACATTCACACCATGGAGTACTATGCGGCTGTGAAGAAGGACCTTTTGGCCCTTGGAACAGCATGGAGGGAACTGGAGAGTATTATGCTAAGTGAAATGAGCCAGGCAGAGAAGGACAACGATCTTGCTTATATGTGGAATATAATAAAATAAACTGGTGAACAAAGTAGATCCAGTAACATAGAAGCTTAGAACAAACTGAGGGATCTCAGAAGGAAGGCGGGAAGGGGGTGTAGGTGGGGAGAGATTAATCAGGGAACCTGTATGTTTATGGACATGGCCCATGGACATGGACATTGGTGTGGGGAGGGCCTGGGGATGGGGTGGATGTGGGGTGGAGGGGATCAGTAGTGTTAAAAGGAAGATATCTGTAATGGTCTCAACAATAAAGATAAAGAAAAAAAAGAAAAGAAACATCAATGATGAGAGTCATTGTTGATCGGCTGCCTCCTGTACACCCCCAAATGGGGATCGAGCCCTCAACCTGGGCATGTGCCCTCACGGGGAATCGAACTGCGATCTCCCGGAGCCTAGGTCGATGCTCAACCACTGAGCCATGCCTGGCTGGGCAAGCCCATACTTATTCTGAGTTTTAGATTCCCATGTATTACTCTCATTCAGTTGTCCAATAAGTGCTTGGTCCTGTAATGTCCTTTAAAGGTGTGAGCATCCCCGCTATTTACTGCTCATAGGCTGGTTGAAAATCAGGCTCTGAATGAGCAAGGTTTTACTATCACTTCAAGAAATTAAGAATAAAGTTCTTCTAATTCTGGAGGTTAAAATGAGCTGTACCACTTTATTCTATATTCTAGTGGAAAATGATTTGGAAAGATATCAACTTTTTTAAAAAAAATTGATTTGAGAGGGGAAGGGAGTAGGATAGAGTTTAGAATATACAGAGTTTAGAACAAATATAAAATAGCCCATTTTAAGGATGATTTACTATTCTCTTCTTTCCAAATTAACAAAAACATACTAAAGCTAGCAAGTTATGAAATTCTGCTTGGTTTACTAGGTAAAATCTTATGCTTTCTTTTAAAGTTTGTTAGTTTGTTCATAAATATTGTTCTAGAGCCATTACTAAATTTATCACATTCAAAAGCATCAACAAAAAAGCCAAGTAAATCTTTAGTGGAAATCATATAGATTTATAAATAGAAGGATTATACATAACAAAAGATAGTTTAAAGATAGGTTGTAATAGAACTGCAACAAAACACTTGATCTATAAATTTGTTTCACATTAAGATCTTTGGAATTAGACATGCTTTCACATTATAGGAAAGATTTCTTCATGAGTACATTTATTAAAATTCCTCCATGGATCAGGTTTATAAAGTTGATGTGTATTCAGAAGGATAACAATTTGAACCATTCTAAAGTTTTGACATTCCAAAGAACTAAAGGCAGGTTCATTGTAGGAAGACCTGCCTCAATATTTAGTTTGATTTACTGCTTAAACCACAAATAAATCTTCAAGTGTACATTTAACAATTAAAAGACCCATTCAGCTTATTTTCAAAGTTTATCAGTATGTGAAAGATATAAGGAAATTTTTTGTACTATCTTAGTAACTTTTCTGTCTGAAGTTATTTCAAAATAAAAAGTTTAAGAAAAGGTTAAGCATTGTTTACTCTGCATATAGTCAAACCACTGAAAATTCTGTGTTTAATGAACTAATATTTACCATAATATTCATCAGTGATTTTCTTTTTAACTAGGCCATTAAATATCCTTTACTATTGATAAATAAAAATTCTCTCTTCTCCTCCCTCATACACATGAATCAGAACATAAAGATTTTTAAAAAATGAACTGGGGAGTATACAACGGTACAACTACTTTGGAGTTAACCTTGGCAGGTTCTCTTAAAGTAAAACATTCACCTACTCTATGATTAGTAATTCCACTCCTAGATATTTATCCAAGAGAAATAAAAACATATGCCCACCAAGAGAAGTATATAAAAAATGTTCACAGCAGCTTTATTCATGATAGCCCCAAACTGGAAACAACCTAAATGTCTATCAACAGGTGAGCGAATACACAAACTGTCGTATATTTATACTCAGCAATAGTAAGGAATGAACTACTGATATAAAAACAAGTGGATGAAACGTATAAGTCTAAATGAAAGAAGCTAGACACAAAAGAGTACATACTGTACGATTCCATTTAGTTTTAGTCCAGGAAGATAGAAATCAGTGTTTGCCTCTTGAGGAGTAGTAATTGAGATGGACAAAAATAGTGTTAGGAAAACTCTCTAGGGTGACAGAATTGCACTATATCTTGTTTCAATGTATGAAAGAATTACACATTACAAAAATAATGCTACATGTATATATTTCAGTTGAAATGAAAATTATACTTTATTAATTTTAACATGTCTATTTTCAGGATCCTTACCTGTCTAAGAGCTGATTATGTTTTTCTAAAGCATCCTTTTCAGCCATCACCGCTCGGTCCTTTTCAGCCAAAGCATTATCCCTTGCTTCTCGGAGATTTCTAAAATTTAAACATACATTCAGTTATTCTAAATACATAAGTATGCAGCTTTTAAAGATCCATAAATGAGCTTTTGTGGAGTTGGATGATCTGAAATCTTAAGGAGCACTGAAGGGATGGCAAACCAAACTGTGTATTATCTGAATTTGCCTGGCCTGGTGAGTTTTGTAGCAGCAGACAGCAGTGCAAGTACAAACATAGTCTATCTCTAAATGTCATGTTACCTTTCTTCACAACTTTTCTCCACATGGGTTGAAGGCAGACTAAACAGTAACTTGTTTAATACCATAAGGTAACAAGGCAGGTATAATTACTCACATATTATCCATGAGACAACTGAGGTTTTGAGATGTTAATAAATGTTCTATAAAATATTTTAAGTCAAAGATATAACATAGAGGTCACAGTATCAAGATGGAAATGAAGTTTGGGATATGAGCAAGAGAACAACTGAAGTGATGAGACACTTTGGGATCTCACCTGCAAATAAAGGGAAGAGAACGGAACACAGAAGGGCTGATAGATTAGGCAAAGGTAGAAGGGACAAAGTACATGAAATCCTGGTGAGACGACAAATTAAAAGTGCAAGCAGTTGTACAAGCAAGATGGAAGACTAGAGACTGCTGTTGGAAAATGATGCTTTGGAGGTAGAACAGTACTTCCAGTGACAGAATTTTAGCTGTGACCACTGGAGTAGCTAAATGAAGTGGAGCTGAGATAAAGGTCAATATTCATGCAGGGCTCAAGGAAATAAGAGGCCAGAGCAGCAATTTTCTAGTGGTGTGCTGCAAAAATTTTTAAACATGCAATGCCTGACTATTCATTCAGGGACAATGATCTCTTTTCCCTTAGGCCGTCAAATAAAAAAATGAGAACAGCCAACGCAACAATAGCTGTCCGGTGTGAATGAATCAAATTATACCTACTTTTTTTTTTGTCAGATTGGCAAAAAATATATTTTTTGGTGTGCCACAGAATTTTAGTAATTAGTTTATGCGTGCCACGAGATGAAAAAGGTTGAAAATCTGTGGGCCAGAGTAGTAGCTAAATCGTCCACTTACAGTGCTGATGACAGCACTGTAATTGAAATTGAAATTGACAGAAAAGATACATTTAGTGACATTAAGAGAAATGTCCAAAAGGTACAACAGGGAGTACTCAGGAGATGATACCTCCAGACACGAGCCTTTAAAGATCCAATTGAGTTTTTGTTTTTTATTAAAATAGAAGTTTAGATTAAAAAAAAAAATACCAATAGTAAGCTTCTTTCAGAGAGTAAATTTTTTCAAAAATCCTCTTCTCTAACAGTTATAACAAAAATAAAGATAGAGTATAACATAAGTGATTTTGTTTACTTAATCCTTACAAATCCTTTATGTTGTATTTTCTAACCTATTTTATAGCTGAGTGACCTGAAGTTTGGAGAGCTAAAGTACCTAGCCCCAAGTCACATGCTGTAAATGTTAAAGCCATAATTTGAGCCCAGCTATGTCTTACTCTAAAGTGAGTGGTTTTTTAAATCATATCACCCTATCTCCCATAAAGAACTGGTCTGGATATTAGAATTTGGTTTTTATTATTCATGGAGAATGTCAGTAGGGAGGCATGGAAACCCACACAGTTTGAATAAGTCTATCTAATAACTGTTAGAAATTCTTAGTGGTCATATGTGCTGTGCCAGTCCAGTACTCAATGTCATCTTTTGCATGGTACAAAACATGCAACAAATTTAAAATTTAAAACAGGTCAACCAATAGAGATTCATTAATGAAATAGTTTAGAAGCCAGAAATAAAATAATTTAAAGGAACTAGAATACAGATAACTCTTATTAAAAAGAAAATAAGTGCATTTAAAGTAGATACCATAAAATGGCATGTCATTTGCTGATATCATCCTGATTGCAATGACCTTTAAAAAATATTGTTATGAAACTAAAATATGAAAATTTACTTTATATAGAATAAAATTCTCAATGTATATTAGACATTTATATATTTTTTATTCCTAGATGATCTATACATTTTAGTCAGGAAATCATTATAAATTGGTTGCATTTTTCTTTTCTCAAATATAGTCTCATTATTCTATAAGTAGCAAAATTCCAAGTAGATCACATTTATAGTATTGATTAATCATGAATGCTTAGTAGGTACGTGGAGGAGCTTCAGTCTCTAGCTATATTGCCTTTCCTGTAATAATGGGCATTAAAAATAAAAGCAAGTCACAGGGAATGAAACAAAACCCAGACTAAACTAACAGTAGGGCTTATGAGAGGAGGTTCAGAGGGTACCAGTGCCTTCACCATGCCACAATCTGTATCATCCAGGAAAGTATAATTAGTGCCATATGAAGGCATAAACAAAATTCTGTGGTCAAAAAGAGGAACTGATTATTTTTCATTGGGGGAAGAGAGGTGAGTGAATTCAGGGAAGACATGTTAGAACTAGAAGAACACATAGATAAGGCAATTCAAAAAGAGAAAACTGAAATGAATCAAAGAAAGTGCTAAAAGCTGAAGCTTCTACCAGTAAGTCCTCTAATAAGTGTTTGCTGGTAAGATTTCTGTGTAAACTCATTCTCCTGATCAGGGCACCTTCATAGCCCTGCCCACAATGTGCATATATAAATAAGAAGCTGCATAATTCCTTTTAACACATAGAGATACTTTCTTTAATATTATCAACTGACTTTAATGTTTCAAATTAAGTCTGAGAGAGATAAACTGAACTATTCTTCCATTGACAATAAGAGTAATAAACACAGAGTGCTTACCATGTGCTAGAAACTATTCTAGGTACTTTAAATAATAACTCTTTTATTATTTGTAATAATATATTATATGTTATGATAACATGTTATAATTTAACCTTCACAACAACCCCACAAAGTGTAGGGTGTATCATTACCTCCATTTTACAAATGAGAAGACTGAAACAGAGAAGTATTTGCCTATGGTCACACAGAAGTAAGCTATGGAGACCAAATGTGAACCCAAACTGTCTGGTTCTAAAGTCACACTCTCTTCATCATACTAAGATTTCCTTTGTGCCCAGCCAGGTGTGGTTCAGTGGTTGAGTGTCGACCTAGGATCCAGGAGGTCGAGGTCCGATTCCTTGTCAGGGCACATGCCCGGGTTGCAGGCTCAATCCCCAGTTGGGGGCGTGCAGGAGGCAGCCAACCAGTGACGACTCTCTCATCATTGATGTTTCTATCTCTCTCTCTGAAATCAATAAAGATATATTAAAATAATAATAATAATAAAAATTAATTAATTAATTAATAAAATTTAAAAAATGTAATTACTTCTAAGATTTCCTTTGTTTCAGAGAAGATTTCACCTTGGGAAATTCTGTCATTATGAGATTTATATCGTAAATCATCTCATCGCACATATAGATGTTAAATCAAAAATAAGTCTTGAAAGAACTGTGAATATAGCATACACTTGTTTTCATAGGCCATGATGTTTCAAACTTAGACTGGTTTGAAAAATACCAGATGGATTGTATTCTGGTCATAGATAAAAGCATAACTGCTATAAGACTAATAAATTATCTACTTTTAAATGTTAAATGCGTTAGAAAATGTAACAAAATACAGTTAAAGAATAGCAAGAATTCAAATGTTCTTCAAAAGACAAAGTTGAAAAATTGATAGGAACTATGTGCAGCATGTACGAGCAATATATAGAAGCTAAAGTTTGAATTATAATAACAGAGAAAGGTGTGGGAAGCTGGTCAATTGGCCAACATTATAACAAATGTTTTGAAATACAAGAAAACCCAAGTATTTCATCCTTAAAAACGCTTTTAGAAAGCGAACATTTGATTCTGAAACTTTTTCATTATTCTTTCACGTTGTTTCCTACAAACGCCATCTGCCATACACATACTTATCTCTCCCATCCATCCTATATTTGTGTGTGGGAGGTAGACTGAGGAAAGATGACAGAAAAGGGAAATGAAATCTTACCAATTTTATGTAAAATGTAAGAGGAAAGTGAGTATGCTAATATTATAACTAGTGCCCAAATAAAGTACTTTCCAACTTGAGGTATTTTTTAGAGTGAAAGAGGGTGCTCTTAATAATCATGCCAGAGAAACAGGCATAAACCAGAACTTTCATGGACAAACAACTGGGCAATATCGTCACTCAAATTATAACATTCAAACAAGAATGTTATAATTATTTCTCTAAAAAAGAATTTTAATATTGCAATAAAATCTATGTATTTCATATGTAATCTAGTATATTTATGCAGGGATGACTTCATACACCTAAGTTTATCCAGAAGAAACTCACAACCAGAGCCTGGAAACCTCAGTACAAGACATACAACAACAAACTTCTGTACAGGGTGGAATGTATTTTCTTGCTACTAGAAGATAAATTTCAAGGTGCCAATATGCCAGATCTAAATTTACACTTGAAAAGTGGTAAGAAAAATGGTAGATGAATGAGAAAAACTTTAGGAACTACTGAAATTCTAACAGGAACAAATCAGAGCTTGAATAAATATCACGAATGCCTCAGAATTAGAAATTTACCAAGAATAAATAGTGAAGAAAACATGGTTGTCAGACGAGCTCAGCAGGCACAACTAAGCTACCCATTCTTCTCCTTCTGCCTCCATGTAAAATATTTTTGGTTAATAAAAGCGAATATTTGTTTTCCAGTTGGAACAAAATGCAAGTGAAACAGACTGTTTACATAACAAGCATATTCACAGGGAAAACATCTGAATTAATCACTCATACCTTCAGATTTTTCTTCCTGAATGAAATAAAACTGCTCATTTCCATATCTGATGCTTTTGTTTTTAAGGTGGTATAAAATAGAGGGGTTACAAGTGCATTATCTACTGTCATATAATCAATGACTGACAATTTTTCCTTTAACTCAGTTGAAAACAGGACATTAAAAAAAGCTAAGTGGAAATTTTATTTAACACAATGTCTAGGGGATATTATGCATTTTAAGAGTAGAAACTTTCTGAGGATACTAATGACTGAACATGCCATACTTTCCTATCCCTTTATTAAGTTGGTGCCAGATTTTTAAAAATTTTATAAATGTGAAATTTTGGGCCAAAAGTAGATAACTATCTAACCCAAATTGTGGTTAAAAAAAATAATGAAAAGTTGAAGCACCAAAACACTTGTTTAAAATCCATTAATGTGTTGAGGTTTAAAAAGCAGCTGGTAAAATAAAATGTAATATATTAAAATGAAACTAGGCGAATCTGGTGCTTGGTTCTCATCAAATTCATCTCATTACAAATATTTGTGCATGTTTGCATCTAAACTAATAGTCACCAGATTTTTCAAAGTAGAACCAATTTATTCTTTCATTCTACAAGTATTTATTGAGCACTTACTGTGTACCAGACATTGGTACATGGAATCTGGCACTGAACAGGTGAAAATCCCTACTCACATGAAAATTACATTCTAGTAGAAAAGAAACCAAAAGTACGTTAGTGGGTCCTAAGTGCTCAGGAGAAAAATTAAGAGAGGAGGGGCTAGTGGGCAGTAAGGGTGAGGAGGCTGTGGAAAATTTCACAATTTTACTTATTTTAATTTAAAAAACGTTTTAAAATGTTTTTAATGATTTTAGAGAGGAAGACAGAGGGAGAGACATAGAAACATCAATAATGAGAATTATTGACTGGATGTCTCCTACACACCTTCTAATGGGAATCGAGCCCAAAACCTGGGTTTATGCCCTGACTGGGAATCGAACCTCGATCTTCTGGATCATAGGTCAATGCTCAACCACTGAGCCATGCCAGCTGGGTAGATTTCACAATTTTAAGTAGGATGGTCAGGAAAGACATTGGAGAACAGGGGATGTCTGAAGACTTGCAGAAAGTGAGGAAACAGGGCTCTAGGAGTATCCAGGAGTGAAGGGTTAAGCAGTGGGAACTGTAAATACAGAGGATCTGAGGTGAGAAATGTACCTAACAGTTAAAGGAACAAGAGGCAGTGTGACTAAGCAAGTGACAGCAATAGAGTAGTAAAGTGAGGATGGGGGAACTGGGAGCAGATCACAAAGTATCACAGTTAATTATAATCATTTGCATTTTTACTGAGTGAGACAGGGAGCCTTTATATTTGAGCAGAGGAGTGATCCGATCTGAATCAATGTTTAATAGAAACTGAGCTGAGATTAATCTCTCCCCCATGGACACAGACAAGAGTGTGGAGAAGGCTGGGGGGAGGGGGCAAAGGGCAGGGGCAGATGCCAGGTGGAGGGGATCAATGGGGGAAAAAAGGGACATCTGTAATACTTTCAGTAATAAAGATACATCAAAATAAATAAATAAATAAAGCTTAAAATAAGTGAGGAAAAAAAAAAAGAGGCTCTGTCAGTAATTAAAGTAAGAGATAATGGTAGCTTGGGCCAAGGAAGTATCTGTGAGATGGTAAGAGATAAGTTTTGAAGACACAACCAAAAGGATTGCTGATGAATAAAATATAGAATGTGAAAAAGAAAGAAGTTAAAGATGATTTGAAGGTTTTTGGTCTAAACAGAATAGAGTTGTCTTTTTTTTTTTAAAAAATAAATTTTATTTTATTGATTCCAGAGAGGGAGGAAGGGGGAGAGAGAGAGAGAGAAATACATCAATCGGTTGTCTCCTGTATGTGCCCCAGCTGGGGATCAAACCCGAAACATAGGTATTTGTCCTACCCGGAAACTGAACCCATGACCTTCAGTGCATGGTATGATGCTCCTACCAACTAAGCCACACCAGCCAGGCAAATAGAATTGTCTTTAACTGAGCTGGGTCAGACTGAAGGCAGAGCAGGGCTGGATGGACAGAAGTTTGCTTCTAAACGTATTAAATTTAAGATGCTTATTAGATAACCAAATGGAAATAAGATAGAGGGGCTGCAAAAGATGCCAAGGAGATAGGTTTCCAGGAGTAGGGAATGATCAACTGTATTAAATATTGCTGATAGTTCAAGTAAGATGAGAACTGAGATTCTGACCATTAGATTTTTGACAACATGGAGGTCTCTGGGGGCTTATAAGAACAGCTCTGTTGGAGTGGTATGGGGTGGCAGTGGGGCAAAAGCTTGATAGAAAATTTTTTAAAATGGGAGAGTGGTAGTAAAGAATGAGTACATAAAACTCTGCAGGAATCTGGCCACAAACAAGAGCAAAGAAATGGGGTAGTGCCTAGACGGGAAAGCGGAGATTTAAAAAAGGCTTTTTAAAGATGGGAAAAATAACATATTTGTATACAGTTGAAATTATCTAGAAGAAAGGGTAAAATTTTGCCAATATAGGAGACAAAGGGAGGACTGCTGGAGTTGTGTCATGGAGCAGGAGAGAGGATGGGCTCCAGTTACAAGTAGAGAGTACGGGCCTTAGAAGAGCAGGGTCAGACATGTAGGTTCTGTCAAAAAAAGATACCATTTTATAGAAAAAGAAAGGCCTTTTGACTAATTTTCAAAATTACAAATGCTGTTACAAAATTCTGGTGATCTACACTCAGCCCTCAAGTATGAAGTGGGGTTTGTAAACTCTCTTAAGAGATCTTCTCAAGAATTCTGATTAAATTATCACAAAAATTACAGTTTTGATAAATCTTTTGTTTGTTTTCATATCCTTGATTAGTAAAATGGAAGTCTGCATTGCATTGTAGTCAGATGATCTAGATTAACCAATTAAAGTCTGTAATCATAGGCAAATCACACCCTGGCAGTTTCCTCATTTGTAAACTGGGGATACTAATACCTACAACCTCATAAAATATCCCATTTAACCCTTTCTACCATGTATGTTAAGCGCTGAGTATAACACAATGCATCATAGGTATTTATTGGGTAATAAATAGTGGTTATTGCTAGTTTGCAATCTAAATAATGAAAAGCTAAATAAAAAATATAAAGGTATTCATTTAGAGAATGATCATTAGGACAGTGTTTCCCAAGATTTCTTATTGTATAGAAAGAAAATGATCAACTTTGTAAGAGTACCTGGGGAAAACAGAGAAGGCTGCTGGTACTCTGAGAGCTGAGAGAAGTAATATCTAGGGCATAGTAGAGAAAAATTTCTAGTAATAAACCATGTAATCTTAGACAAGTACTTTTGGGCTTGGTCAGAGCTACTAAGTCTGTAAAAGATCAGAAATGAATTGTTATCTTCCTTTCTAAATCTTGTGTGCAACCTTGAGTTAATGGCCACACCTTGTCATCCATGTCTCGGAGACTAGTACATTAGAAAGCTGGAGTCATTCCTGATGTACACTTCCTGTCAATCACCAGGTCTTGCCAATTCTACTGCCTAAATATTCTTTAGATTCAGCTCTTCTCTTTTCCATTTCTCATCCTCATTTAATCTATCCAATGGTCTTCTAACCAATTTCCTTGCCTCATTCCCTTTTCAACGATAATCCACCCCACATTGCCACCACAATTAAAAAATATATATATCACGTCACTGTTATACTATAAAACTTCCCCAAATTCCCCACTGACAACAGGGTCTTTTAAAATCTGACCCTTCTGTACTTTATCAGCCTCCCCGACCGCTCTCTATGACTAGTAAAATGCATTAACTATGCAACGCAAGTAAATCCAAGTTTTTCTTAACCTGAACTCACCTTACTTCATATCTGGAACACTCTATAAACCTTGAAATACTCAAATATTATTAATGAAGCAGTAAACACATGAGGTAATCACCTACAGGCATAAAAATATTCTTAATAAAAGATAGCTAATATAATTTCATTTACAATTATTACAAAAGTTAAGATATTGGAAGAGGTATACTTTCAGAATAATCTAACAAAGGGCAAAGTAGAATATTCTTAAACTTTTCCATTCAAAAAATTTAAAAATTGTACAGGTATTTGGTAAGATATGAATGAGAGAAATTTGATTAAACACTAACGAGGACACACACTTTTTAAATGAGAAATGGATACTCTATACACTAGAGTTCCAATTCACCTTTTGTAATGCATTATGTATACTCAGCTAACCTTTGTAAATAAACTGAGATTTATGATTCAAAGGTGTTTAATATCACTCTAAGATTCTACACAAATTTCAAGCCTATGTCATAACGTTTCTTCTTGAGTACTTTTGGAAGATGAAAAATTATGATCAAGATGGTTTTTAATGAAATTGGTGGGAAAATAAAAATCACCAAAGCAATACCAATTACACTTAAAAGCATATTTTCAACCTCCTTTTCCCTACTGCTTCTTTACAAATAATTGTAAAGCAATTTGAATTTCCACATTCTGTGCAGCATCAAGAGCGTAATGAGTTCCTCTAAGAAATTCATCCTTAAACTTTTAACAGTATTGCTACGTAGATAGTTCTTTCTGTGTTTACAACAGTGAGATTACCTTAGGTAAGGGTAGTTTTACTGCCTGGAAAAACTTAAATAATCAGCTAAATTTATCTCCCCTTACTTTATTATCTCACAGTATTAATTAAGAACAGATAGTTAGCTATTTTATGCAGAAATTTAGATGGAAAAAAAGGGATGCAGACCCTCTTTGTCTACACTGTGTCATCAAGAAACGATTTAAATGCTTCGGAGATCAATACTTAAGAATTACACATTTTGTAATAGTGCCTTTTAATGATGATAAACAGTTCCATAATGCTATCAATTGACCTTTATGTAACACTCACTTTACTTAAATTGTCAACACAATGGCAAAAGAATTTTTATGTATTGCACATAGGCAAAAGGTATCAAAACAACTACCATTTATATATAGCTTTATAATTATAATGTCTTTTCACATATATTATCTCACTTAGACCTTATAGGTCATCCTGTGAAATAGTATTATTAGCTCATTTTATATAAGAGGAAATTAAACTTCAGGAATCTTAAGTCATATATTCACTCAGCTAATAAGGTAGAGCTAGAATTTAAGTTTAGTCTTTTGCTCCAAACCTCTTTCATAATATACTCCCCATTCAATGAGTAATTCTTTTCCTCCAAAATGTGTAAGAGGGTCTGTACATTCAAGTTATATAATATCTACTAAGCAGGAAGTTATTTATGTAATAAATCTCACCACCAGAGTAAGTTTCAGTCATATTTTCCACACCTCCAAAGTGGCATTTTAAAGCAACTATAAAGTACAGAAAAAGACAAGAAATCTAATTCACATACTGATCCAAAGCATACATACATGCTATAACCTCAATGACAGCAGTCCTTCCTTATCCACGGTTCAGTTACCCACAGTCAACTGTGGTCTGAAAATACTAAATGAAAAATTCCAGATATAAACAGTTCATAAATTTTAAATTGTGTGCCACTCTGAGTAGCAAGATGAAACCTCATGCTGTCCTGCTCCATCTGGCCAGGGACGTAAACCATCCCTTTGTCTAGTATATCCACGCTGTATATGCTCTCTGCCCATTAGTTGCTTAGTAGCCCTCTAGGTTATCAGATTCACTGTTACAGTGTAACAGTGCTTGTGTTCACCCTTATTTTACAGTCATGGCCCCAGAGCCCGAGAGTAGTGATGCTGGCAATTAGAATATGCCAAAGAAAAACTGTAAAATGCTTCCTTTAAGTGAAAAGATATGTATGTATGGGGGGGAAGAAAGCATATATTGAGTTTGGTGCTAGCTGCAGTTTCAGTAGATACTGGGGGTCTTGGAACATATTCCCTGCAGATAAGGGGGGAACTACTGTATAGTATGTTTGACGTACCCAAATACCCAAGTTCTTTCTTTGCTTATCTCTGCTTTTTCTCAAGTCTTTATCTCTTATAGTTTTTTCCTCTTCCCTCTCAACCCCTTAACTTCACAAGTATGATCGACTGCAGGGGCAGATACCAAGATTGAATTGCATGAGTTTCATCTTTCTTTCCCACATGTAAGAGAAAAAAAAGCCTCTCTCTTAATATCCCTCAATGTATGAAAAGCAAACCAGAGGAAAAATATATTTCTCTAATCTTATATTTTAACTTTCTTCTAAAAATGTTTTTTGGGGGCGAGGTAAGGAGATTAAGTACAAATATGCAAGTATAAGTATTTCATGCATTTAATTCAGATTGTAACAGCACACTCTGATAAAATACAATTGACACAATTATATATCCAAGTCCAAGGCAAGTAATTAATTTGTCCAGATATAAAAATACCTAAATGCATAAACTTGTGTTTACTAAATCTTGTGTTTTATAAACAAGGAATACTAAGATCATTTCCTTAGTTATTTTTAAGTTGTAAGATTTCTAAAGAAATAATTTATAATTTATTTCAACCCTGTAAAAGGCTAGTGGGGCATAAACTGTAACTACAGTTAAATCCTGACAGAATGAGAAAATTGATTCAAAAAGATTCAGCCACATAAAATACTGGGTTGGATTATTGTGACATTAATAAACTGACAAAGGTAAACTTATACCACTAGCTGGCTAGGAGTCCTTGTGCAATTCAAAGCCATTTGGACCAGGTTGTAGTTTAGCACCACCTGGTGGCAACTGTCCACTGTAGCTTTAAAATTCATGAGGTCGTTCATGAGGTTCCTGTGACTTAAGGGGGCTTGCAGGACAGCAGCCCCAATCCCAGCAATCTCCTGATTAGGTGGTGTCCATTTTGATGTAGATATGGAGTCAGAACAGTGGGGAAAAGGGAACCTTTCAGCTTCTCAGCTTCCCAGCTTCCAGAAATGGTTCGGTCAGCTGTTTCACAACTACCTCTACCAACTATCTTTGAGAATAGGTGCTAATTTACCTAAATTTATGTCACCATAGGATGCATTTTAAAAGACTTTTTAAAAACAACAACAAAAAACTAAGAAATCAGGAAATTCTCAAAATGATTACATATCAAAGTTTATGTGGCTAATGTGGATTGTTTGGAAATAATCATACATGTTACAATTCCATAAATTTTAAGGTTATTAAGTCGATTAATAAAAGCCTTTATAAATCCATAACAGAATTGAGCCACAGGACTAAAAGTATATATTTGTAAAACAGAAACAATAACATCTATGCCACAGGTCTATCTCATGTTTAGATCTTTCTCCTGTAATTTAGAACCATATATAGTCAACTTTTCTATTTGCCTATTTCATATACTTCAAATGAAGCGAAACTAAATTTATCATGTTTACCAATTAAAGCCTTGTCTTCTAATGTCTTAAAAACTGCATCACCATCTACACAGTTGCCCAATCAAGAAATCTGGTGAATGATGAATAGTAACTAGATTTTTGGGGGTGATAACTTTGTAGTGCATACACATGTCAAATTATAATGCTGTACACCTGAAACTTATATAAGAAAGCATGCAAGCAAGCAAGAAACCTGGTGACATCCTTAACTTCTTATCACTCTTCAATCCAATCTAGTAACTGAACCTTGTTTTGGTTCCACCTACTGAACATTTTTCCAATCTGGCCCATTTCTCTCCATTCCTGCTGCTACTAATCCAGTTCTGTCATCACTTCTCATCGTGCTAATCAAAACAACCTCTAGAAGTGGCCTGTTTACAGCCTTCTGCTTCTTCAATCTATTCTCCACATCGCAGAGTGGTCTTGTTATATAAAATCTGATCATATCAAGCATATTCTTGAAATTTCTCAGTCGTTCCCCACTGGTCTTAAACAGTATTTGGACTGGTTTCCCTCTTCTGTTTCATCTCTTACAACTCCCTGCTCCTTATTCTACACTCCAGCCCTACTCAATTATATTGTTTGCTCAAAAGTTTCATTTTTGTCTTGCCTCCAAGGTTTTTATACATGTTGTACATTTATCCCGCCAATTTCCTTCCCTACAGTCTTACTCTTGTCATCATGTAGGTGTTAAGACGGGTATTTCTCCCTCCCAAAGTCTTCCCTGATTCCTCCCAAGGCTAGGTTAGATATACCTCGAGTGTATGTGGTCTCATCCTGCATATCCTCTGTTTTCTCCATTATCATCATACTTAACATTTTTTCTTTATCCTGCATTAGACTGGCAGCTTTGTCTATGGCATCTAGCATGTATCTCACATATGGTGGGTCTCAATAAATATTTTCTAAATAAGTAAATTTATTGTTCTGAGAGCTCAAATGTAAACTTTTCTAACATCAGCTTTAGTCTGATTTAAAGTCTTGCTTTTGTTGGAAAAGGTAAAAATATCATACACTCAAATCATGCTGATAAACTAATATAACAAGTCAATTTAAAAATAATTTTCCCACTATAATATACACTTTGAAAAGCCGTATGACATATAATGATGGCATATAAAAATACATGCCATTGAAATAAGCAGCATTTATTTTCTCCTACTATTGCCAATCACTAAGGAACCTACTATATATTGATCTGAAAGTAACTGCATGAATAAAAAGAATCCTTCCTCAAGATTATTTAACATGATGTCTTTCAGGACCAGCAGCTAAATGAGGAATATGCAATAATTCATATTACTCTAGTTTTTAAAAATTTCCTGAAGATTTTAGCAGGTAAAGGCAAAAAGACAAGTTACGAGGGTAATAAAGGGATAAAGGGAATACCACAGTAAAGAGGCCTAAGGTCTGATAAACCATGTTCTAAGCTAGTTATCAAAGATCTTAGAACTTCAATGTTCTATTATACTTATATTTAGATTTATGACAAATTTTCATTAATGCATTAAAAAAAGACATTATGTCACAGAAATAAAGTTTAATTTCAATAAAACTGTAAGTTTCAAATAAAGAGAAAAGAAATATTGCACAAATTTCCTACTTTTTTTTTTTTTTACCTGTTTTCCCGTTCATACATTTCCCTAGAGGCACTTCGAAGTTGATCAATTTCTTGATTAGTTTTCAATTTGATTTGTTCTAGTTCATCATGTAGTTTATTTTCATATTCTGTTTTATAATGGTCTCTGCAAGAAATCAAAGGAATGCCCATGAATTTATTTTTGTAAAAGAAATAGGTGTTACCCTTCTTGTAAGATTTTAATATGTCAAATACCGTCTAAATACAATGCTGCTTGAAAAACAGCTGATACATATAACGTTTTGTAGTTCCTAAAAATACTGTTCCAACTAGTTCCATCTAAGATATCCTTTTAAACATTCTGTCTTTAAGGCTTAATTACTATATAAAATGTTAGTTAACTCAATTTGAATAATTATTCATCTTCAAGAGGATTTTACTAATACTTTTTAATGTACATGACTAGAAATTTGAAAACAGATACATACGGAATGGCCTTCATTTAGAAATAAAGCTGGCGTGCTATAAGCTGATAGACAAATAATACAGCATGGGGCAAAAGTAGGTTTACAGTTGTGAGTACACAAAACACAGAGTTTATTCTTAAATTACTTATTCAATAATTTACTAATTACTGTATTATTTTCCATATGAACAATTGTAAATCTACTTTTCCCCAACCCTGTAATAAAAAATAGAAGAACAAAATGATTCTGAGTTTTTAGAAAACTTTTCCTTCAAAGCACAACTATATCCACTGTGCTCTCTCAGCAAAGTCAAAGCATTACACAGGGTATTAGCAGGAGCACAAACAGATGAAAAATACCATAGGCTAAGGAAAAAGGTATGAATGTGTAAAGTCTTGGAGGATAATATTTAGAATTTGTTTTAGTTTTTGATGTGCTATTAAAAATAAATAACTCAAGGGTTATAAGGACTATTAGTATAAGGGAACTCTAATAGCTTATACATGTAGCTGAAAAGACAGAATTGAAATAGAGGGGTCTGAGTCCAGAGCCTGATTCTTCAAACAGTATACAGCACTGTCTCCTCATGATTAGATTTTCTTCAGAGATACCTCTATAGAGATACTTATATACTTTCTTTAAAAAACACTTACATAGAAATCTCAGTCATAGGGAATCGGAAAGGTTATGTTGTAAGAAATAAAGTAAATAAAAATAGTTGCAGTCTATGTATACACTCCCACTTAAAAGAAATAGGCTTTTGGTTGTTGAAAAAGCCAAAAAGACTTCAGAAAAAATCAGACTGAGAACATCTTCTAAGGGAACAAAATGAACTATTATCTTAACATCATCGTACAGACCTTAAAAAAATTATTCTTCTCCAGGGAAAGAGCTCCTTCAAAGAAGATGGTGTTGCCTGGCTGGGCGTGGCTCAGCGGTTGAGCAGCGACCTAGGATCCAGGCGAGCGGGGTTCGATTCCCGGTTGGGGCACATGCCCGGGTTGCAGGCTCGATCCCCAGTCGGGGGCGTGCAGGAGGCAGCCGATCAGTGACTCTCTCATCATTGATGTTTCTATCTCTCCCTCTTTCTCTCTCCCTCTCCTTTTCTCTCTCTGAAATCAATAAGGATATATTTAAAAAAAAAAAGCTGGTGTTATTTTATATCTACTTATATGTAAAATAGGTTGGTGCAAAGGTTGTGGGTAACTGGTAAGCTAATATTTAAAAGTAAAATAGCGGAAATCTTGCCTGGACGTCACGTATTTTTCATACATCTCTTCTCTGGCCCTCTTGGCTTCCTCGAGCTGCCCCTGCAGTCGCTCCAGGCGGTCCTCGGCGTGCGCGCTGCGGATGCTGAGCTCCATGTTCTGGCGGCCGAGGTACTCCTTGTCCTTCTGCAGCAGCGTCGTGGTCTGCTGCAAGGCGGCGACCTGCGCGAGCGCATGTGCTCAGAGCGATGGCACCCTACTTTCAAGTTTACTGTGTTATTGGCTTGTCTTTGTGCTTTCGCTCACCACATAAAAGGGCTAATTCTTACCTTGCCATTTTTCATCCAAACACAGCTACTAATGTCCCTTCTTTCTGGAAACTACATCAAAAAGGAAAAAATATCCCTCCCACAATCCTGCCCTATGTCCACAATCACTGTATAATAAAAAACAACTCTAGAAGTTTACCTCTTTTGATAATTCACTCCTTTCTTTAGCTTGAATTATATGAGAGGCTTCAAGGATTTCATGTTTTCTCCTTAGCTCGCTTACTTCCTGTTCAAGTGCATCACGTTCACTAAAAAATTCAAATACATTTATTTATTTATTTTTACTAAATAAAATTAAAATATACATATAAAATTTACATCCCTTTTTATAATGAGTATTTTAAAAGTCTTGACTATGTTCCAGGAAACGGAACAGAGATGCTAGCAGTGAGGCTTCAGTGCCATGCAATAAACAATAGGGTATCTGCTTTTCAAATTTAGGACACTGTTCAAGACCTTGTTCAGATACATATATAAGAATTTACCATCTTTAAAAAATAAATATGTAAACCACAACCACACCAGTCAGTAAAGTAAATAATTTAACTTTCTCAGGTACATTCTGGTATCTTTTCACTAATCATCTTCAATCTTACCTTGAAGCCAACATTTAAAAAAAATTTGTACATGCCTCTGAGCTTTCAGTTCAGGGTCAAAAAGGCTTAGCTCATCACTCAGACTGCATAGCAGATACACAGGCAGGGCTCTTGTGATACTTTCATTCACAAACTCTTTATACTTACCCAGAGATTCTAATTTCCATATTCAGACTAGCTCTTTCCCCCCAACAGTAAGAGCAAGAACTGAACCATACTTATAACATGGTTTTTTTTTTTAAATGAGCAGAGAAATTTCTTTCTCTTAAGTTACCTTATTCAGTCAGAATCAGTTCCTTTGCACTTTATTTCATCTACCTACCTGGTATTTTCACGAAGAGGGCTATTAAAAAATGTTTTACTTTTCATTGATTTTCAATAACTCATTATTTATTTATTTATTTAAATATATCTCCACCCGGCCGGGCGTGGCTCAGCGGTTGAGCGTCGACCTAGGATCCAGGCGATCGGGGTTCGATTCCCTGTCAGGGCACATGCCCAGTTGCGGGCTCGATCAATGACTCTCTCATCATTTTTAAATATATCCTTATTGATTTCAGAGAGAGGAAAGGAGGGGGAGAGAGAGAGATAGAAACATCAATGATGAGAGAGTCATTGATCGAGCCCGCAACCGGGCATGTGCCCTGACGGGGAATCGAACCCCGATCGCCTGGATCCTAGGTCGACGCTCAACCGCTGAGCCACGCTCGGCCAGACTATTTTTTATTTTTGTTTAAAATATTACAGATGTCCCGTTTTCTTCCCATTGACCCGTTCCACCCCTCCTCCCCAGTCCGTCTCCACACCATTGTCTGTGTCCTTGGGTTGTGCATATATGTATACAAATTATTTGGTTAATCTCTCCCACTCCACCCACCCACCCTCCTCCATCCCTCTGAGATTTGTCAGTCTGATCCATGCTTCCATGTCACTGAATCTATTCTGTTCATCAGTTTATTAAGTTCTTTAGATTCCACGTATAAGTGACATCATGCCATGTTTGTCTTTCTCTACTTGGCTTATTTCGCTTAGCATATTCTTCAGGTCCTTCCATACTGATCCCAGTGGTAGGAGATCCTTCCTCTTTACAGCTGCGTAGTATTCCATGGTGTAAATATCAGTATTCCATGGGTTTTTTACCCACTCATCTACTGATGGGCACTTGGGCAGTTTCCAGATCTTAGCTATTGTAAATTGCACTGCTATGAACATAGGGGTACATATATTCTTTCTGATTAGTGTTTCAGGATTCTTAGGATATATTTCTAGAAGTGTGATCACTGCGCCAAAAGGCAGCTCCATTAAAAAATTTTTGAGGAACCTCCATACTGTTTTCAATAGTGGCTGCACCAGTCTGCATTCCCACCAGCAGTGTACTAGGTTCCCCTTTCTCCACACCCTCGCCAGCACATGTCGTTTGTTGATTTGTTGATGGCAGCCATTCTGACAGGTGTGAAGTGATACCTCACTGTGGTTTTAATTTGCATCTCTCTGATGATTAGCGATGTTTAACACTTTTTCATATGTCTCTTGGCTATCTGTATCCTCTTTGGAGAAGTGTCTGTTCAGGTCCTTTGCCCACTTCTTAATTGGGTTGTTTGTCTTCCTCTTGCTGAGTAGTACGAGTTCTTTGTACATTTTGGAAATTAGCCCCTTATCAGATACACCCTTGGCAAATATGTTTTCCCAGGCTATGGGGTTCCTTTGTATTTTGAGGCTGTTTTCTTTTGCTGTGCAGAAGCTTTTTAGTTGATGTAGTCCCATATGTTTATTTTTTCTTTTGTTTCTCTTGCCCTAGGAGATGTATCAGTGAAAATTCCACTACGTGGGATGTCTGTGACTTTACTGCCTATGTTTTCTTCCAGGATTTTTTTTTATTTTAAATATATCTTTTTATTGATTTCAGAGAGAGGAGAGGAGAGGGAGAGAGAGAGACAGAAACATCAATGATGAGAGAGTCATTGATCGGCTGCAGCCCGCAACCTGGGCATGTGCCCTGACTGGGAATCGAACCCTGATCGCCTGGATCCTAGGTCGACGCTTAACCACTGAGCCACGCCCGGCCGGGCTCCAGGATTTTTATGGTTTCGTGACTTACATTTAAGTATTTTATCCATTTTGAGTTTATTTTTGTGTATGGTGAAAATTGGCGGTCTAGTTTCATTTTTTTGCATGTACCTGTCCAATTTTCCCAGCACCACTTATTGAAGAGACTGTCTTTACTCCATTGTGTGCTTTTGCCTCCTTTGTCAAATATTAACTGACCATAATGGCGTGGGTCTATTTCTGGCGACTCTGTTCTGTTCCACTGATCCATATGTCTGGTGTTGTACAAAAACCAGGCTGTTTTGATTACAATGGCTTTGTAGTACAGTTTGATATCCGGTATTGTGATCCCTCCCACTCTGTTCTTTTTTCTCAAGATGGCTGCAGCTATTCTGGGTCTTTTTTGGTTCCATATAATCAATAGCTCATTTAAAAGGATTTTTCTTCTTCTAGTTAACAAAGTATTATGTTCATTGAGAAAAGTGAGCAAATCACAAGTTAAAAAAATAACAATCATCCATAAACCCACTAAGATGACTATCAGTATTATATTTTGGTATATATTACTTTAAGCATTTTGCACTTTTACATGTAAATGTTTTTACTGTCATAAGATAATAATCATGCTCCCTTTGCTATGGTTTTTCGTGTAAAATTATAAAATCACGATACAGCAAAGCACCCACGAACTTGCTATCTACATTTGACAACAGTTAACATGTTTATATTTGCATTAAAGTTTTTTATTTAACAAAGATAGAATACTATGAGTAAACTTAAACTATATTTTCCTCACTGTTCCTATATCATTCCCTATATACAATGATGAATTTAGTGTTTCTTTTCCTTAATTCCCTGACAGTAAAAACAAAACACAGCTGCCCTAGCGGGTTTGGCTCAGTGGTTAAGAGTGCCGGCCTGTGGACTGAAGGGTCCAGGGTTCAATTCCAGCCGAGGGCATGTACCTTGGCTGCAGGCTCAATCCCCAGCCCCAGCAGGGGTGTGAACAAGAGGCAACCAATTGATGTTTCTCTCTCTCTCTTTCCCTTCTACTCTCTCTGAAAAGCAGTAGAAAAAACATCCTTGGGTGAGGACAAAAAAAAAACTTTTTAAACAAGACACAGCTTTAATTGCTTTATAGATAATTTATTTTTATTGTTGACACTCTTACAGATGTCCCCCATTTCTCCCCTTTGATCACCACTACCCAGCTCCCACCCTGCTCCTCTGGCCAGCACCACACTGCTGTGTGTGTCCACGGGCTATGCATATATGTTCTTTGGCTAATCCCTTCACCTTCCTTTATCCAATCCTCCCACCTTCCTCCCTATTTTTTTATATACTTTTACTCAACAAGCAGTAACATTTTGTCATATTTACTTTGTATTATTTACTATTTTACATATTTATTCTCTCTGTTGTTTATGTATGTGAATAAATATGAGTACACACATATATACATGTATACACATCTACATACAAACACATGCATGGGCATCCGTACTGCAACTATTTAAGAGTTATATGCAGACATTAGGGCCCTTTATCCCTAAATAATTCACTCTGAATTTCCTAGGATTAACTGTATTCTCTCATGTAATCAAGTACCATCAAATTCAGGAGACTTAGTCCTAATATAATATCTAAATATACAATCCAGTTTCAAGTTTTGTCAATTATCTCCAAAATATCCTCTATGGCAATTTCTCCCTGGTCTGGGATCTAATGTATTATCATGCATTACATTTAGATGTCATGTGTCTTTAGTCTCCTGTACCTTGAACAGTTCCTTAGCCTGTCTTTGTCTTTTACAACATTGATTAGATTCACATTGAGCACTTCAGGCAGGAATACTATGAAAGTGATAGTGTTTTCAGTAGATCACATAGAGAGGCACATGATGTTATTTTATCCATTGATTGGTGACAGTAACTTTGATCATTTTTCCAAGATGGTATCTGCCAAAGTTCTCAACTATAAAGGTACCTTTTTGCCCTTTGCAATTAATAAGTAGTCTGTGGCAACATACTTTGATATCGTATATTCTGTTCCCTAACATACTTTTTACCCAATGGTTTTATCTTCCATTGCTGAATCTGAGTGAGTCAAATACTATTATGAAGCTAGAAAATGGTAATTCTAATATGCATATATATGTTTATTGCTTGGCATTCAACTGTAAAAACCCTCTTTCTCTATTATTAACATGTACTCAGGGATTCTTATTCAATTCAATGAATACTGTTAACATTCATTTTGATACTTAAGTTGTACCATATTTGGCCAGTGAGAGTCCCTTCAAACTAGCTGTTGTGGTATTGAACTGGAATTAGAGGTATCAGTATGATCTTTCCATAGTGTGTTAAGCCATTCTTCCTATTCCCTCTCCATCACCTCTGCCTATTGAAAGGGCCTAGGAACAATGACTAATGTAGCAATGACCAGTACCCAGATCTTAATTTCTGAATAGTAATCTCCACTAAAAGGAACCAGGACTCCTTAGAGAAAGGGCTAAGCAATGAAATTACAAAATAAACCTGAGAACATTATGTTATGCCAGAAGGTAAGAAACTGCTTTAAAAAAAAAAAAAAGATAAACACATGCATTTTGCTTTTCAAATTTTAATATTTTGTATTTGACTTACCTATATAGATACATTAAGATCTTACCTAATGATTTCAACTGCTAGACAGAATTACATTATAGAAATAAATCACAATTCATTTTCCATTCCACTACTGGAAAGCATTTGATTTTTTTCTAGTAATGATGCAATTAACATCCATATATCTGTTTCTTTTTGCACATTTGTGAGAATTTATGAAGAACAAAAAAGTGATTTTCACCCAAGAACTTTTAAATTCATTCTTTCTATTGAATGAACCAAAGGGTTCACAGTTTGAACCCCTCTTGCTTGATTGTTTTTCTGTTCCATGTCTAGCACATGAAGATGTTTATAATGAATCCCCCGCTCTCATTACCCAGCTTCAATAATTAACACGATTCAACTTGGTTCACTTATCCTTCATTCATGTCCACTAGATTATTCTGATGATTAAGCTTTTTAGTTTTCTCTTTCCATATTTTATCTAACATTGCCATAGATTTATAGTAACAGAGAGGATAGCAAAACACCAACTCAAAGTATCATTTTTACCATTACACTCTATTTCATTTTGAAATGATTCTTTTGAAATCCAGCTTTATTCAAGAGCCCACTGAGTATAGCTCTCATGGATTTCAAGCTCCAATAATTACTGTATTTTGACATAACAATACCTACATAATAATACATACCAAATGTTAGTCATGGTAGGAGTAGGAGTACCAATGTTATATCCCCAAATCCTTGCAGATTTACTTATGGTACTATATAGTTTATAAAGCATTTGTTCATTTAAAAAATATCGAGTGACTACTGTATTTCAAGAATTATTTTACCTACATGTAGATGCAGTGGTGAACAATTAGGATAATCTCTCTCTGTATATAAATACATAAATACTTTCATAAATATTCCTTTATTTGATCTTCTTAGTTTAAATAGTACAGACATTTGTATTAGAATCATCTCAGAGATGACAAAACTTTGACTTAGAATGATAAGAGATTTACCTAAGGGATATACAGCTAAGTAGTGGTTCATTAATGTACAAACAAGAGAAAAGTATATTCCAGTAAAAGAAAAATTATTTGCTATAGCTACTTAGCAGCAATACACTGGGAAACATATTCTCAGAAAATATTCTTTTCTGAAAGTATGAGTGCCTTTTGTCAAAAAAGAGCAGCTGAAAAACCTTCAGATAAAATTATAAAGTATTTAAATTGATTTCATAAAATAAAAATAATCAAGTAAGAATTCAAACATGGGATTTTACTGGATCCCTATCTTCTAAGACATTACACTTTAAAGACAGCAGCAACTTCTAAACAAAATAAAAACAACTAATATAAAAATACAATTTAAACCCAACAAACTGCCAAAACTACATGCTTTTTATGCAACGAAGAATAAGGTACATGTCAGGAGAATAAGCCATAGACTGAAAGAAAATATTTGCTGAACATATATCTGATAAAAACTGTTACTCAAAACATACAAAGAACTCTTAAAACTCAACAGTAAGAAAACAAACAACCCAATTTAAAAAAATGAGCCAATGACCTTAACAGACACCTCACCAGAGAAGATATACAGATGGCAAATAAGCACATGAAAAGATGCTCATGTTATCAGAGAAATAGAAATTAAAATGACAATGAGTAACCCCTAAAAACCTATTAGAATGGCCAAAATCCAGAACACTGATAATACCAAATACTGGCAAAGATGTGGGGCAACAGGAATTCCCATCCATTACCGATGGAAACGCAAAATGGTATAGCCACTTTGGGACAGACAGTTTGGCAATTTCTTACAAAACTAAACATACTCTTACCATATGATTGTGCTCCTTGGTTTTTCCCAAAGGAGTTGAAAACTGTGTCCATACAAAATCTGGCTCATGGATGTTTACAGCAGCCTTATTCATAACTGCCAAAACTTGGAAGCAACCAAGATATCCTTTAGTAGGTGAGTGGATAAACTGTGGAATGTCTAGAAAATGGATTATTCATTGGTAAAAAGAAAGGAGCTATTAAACCATGAAAAGATATGGAGGAAACTTAAATGTATATTACCAAACGAAGCCAATCTGAAAAGGCTCTATACTGTATGACTCCAACTACATGACATTCTGAAAAAGTCAAAACCAAGGAGAAAGAAAAAGAATAAGGTATAATCATATGCACATAATGACTTTTGGTCAAAGACAGACTGCATATATGATGGTGGTCCCATAAGTTAATAATGGAGCTGAGAAATTCCTTTTACCTAACGACATCATAGCCGCACATTGCAGAGCAATGCAATACATGTTTGTGGTGTGCTGATGTAAAAAACCTACTGCATGGCCAGTTGTATGAAAGTAGAGCACATGTAATTACAGTAGTAGGCAACACCATCTAGGTTTGTGTAAGTACACTCTAAGATCTTCACACAGTGACAAAATTGCCTAATGATGCAATTCTCCAGAACATATCCCCATTGTTAAGCAGTACATGACTGCACAAAGTAGAATTCACGATGTTAATGGTAAAAATTCAGGTGACTTTGACGCATGCTAAAAATGAGAAAAACTTCTGTACCCATCTTAACTACTTACCTCTTGACTTTATCATAGTTCTCTTGACGGTAGTCACCTTGCTGAATTAACTGTTTTGTGTCTGCTAATTCTAAGGCCAAACGTTGACATCTATTTTGAAGCTCAGAGTAGTTTCTTCGATCTTCCTCATAAGTCTATCAAAACAATAATAGAAAATTTCAGACTAAACACAGTTGACCAAATTCTGTACTGAGTTCTTCTCTTAAGCTGTGAATGTCCTTGTAATAATAATAATAAAAAATCCTTAATTTTTCTATTTAGTAATTTTTCTCTACTCAAAGACAGGTAAACTTAAACTTACAGAGTAGTTTGTAAGTCCATTTGTTTAAAACTTCAGCTCTGTTTTTCATAGAAAAAAATAGCACACTTATGTCCTGGTTACTAAAATAATATATACAACTACGAATGTTAAATGACATTCTTCAACATTTACCAAGTTACTATTAGATGCTTAAGACATGGAAATGAATAAAACATAGCCCCTGTTCTTAAGGAGTTCTCAATTTAGAGATGAAGAGCCACATGAATATCAAATATCTACAATGAAATGTAGTTACTGAAGAGATTAACAGGCAGTTTCAGTAAAAAAGGAATTTGTGGCACTTGGAACATATTTCTACACTGATCTTTCCTCCACTCACCAGACCAGTAGAAAGGAATTGTAGAGCTATGGGAGAAAGGTGCAAGTGAAAAAACTTAAAACCATAATCTGGTCCTATTTATTATGAGCCTCATTTCTCATGTTCACACTTCACCCTTCAGCTATAATGAAGACCTGAAGTTCTCCAAAAGCACCAACTTTCCACTAACGTGTTCGCACTGCCTGAATAGCTGCATAGTATATGAATATTTGCCTCCTTCAGAAGAACACTAATCTCACTGTACCATCAAATTAGTACTCTATGTATCTTGCCAGAGTGTAAACATCTTAAGGGCAGAAACTTAAGTCTTATTCCCCACTGGATCTCCATCATTATACACAGTACTTGGTATACAGTAAAAACAAAATCAATACTTTCGAACAAATTAATTAAGAAATAAATGAATATAGAAATGGAAGAAGCATAACATAGGGATTGAGTTCTTATTTATTTCCTTCTTTGAACTTACAAGATCTCTACCCCAGAACCTGTCATGTTAAACACATCCTGTCCCAAGTCATTCCTTCTTAAATGGCTGACCAGCGAAGTGTAGTCACACTCATTCCATAAAAACTGACTGAATTATTTCTATGTGGCTGGTCCTGGGAGAGACACTGTAGATACAAAGATGAGTAAGACAGTGTCTTTTTTTTTTTTAAAAAAAATGTTTTTATTGATTTTTCAGAGAGAAGAAGGGAGAAGGAGAGAGAGAAACATCGATCGGCTGCCTTCTGCATGCCCCCTGCTGGGGATCAAGCCCTCAACCCGGGCATGTGCCCTGACTGGGAATTGTACTGGTGACCTCTTGGTTCATGGGCTGACAATCAACTCAGCCACACTAGCTGCGCAACAGTGTCTTTTTAAAACTATTTACACACAACTTTAAAATATCATAACTGCTCCTCCCAAAGAATATAAAATGTCATCCTCCAAATTTCTATCGAAGGGTTATTTGAAAATGTAATTATGGAAAAACTGTATTTGATGTGTTTTGCTTTAGTGTAGTACTATGTTCTTCTAAACTGATATTCTCCATGAGAACAGAAATTTATTATGGTATTTATTAAAGAATCACAGCTGAGGATACTCCATCATCATCATCATCATCATTTCAGGAAACCATTTCTTTGTTCATTCCGTAAGAAGAAACACCTCATCCATTCAAGTTTTATCATGAGATAGCAGCAATTCAGTCACATCTTTAGGCTTTACTTCTAAGTCTACTTCTCCTGCTATTTCCACCACATCTGCAATTACTTCCTCCACTGAAGTCTTCCTCCACAAAGTCATCCATAAAAGTTGGAAGAAGCTTCTTCCAAAATTCTGTTATTGTCTGATACTCTGATCTCTTCCCATGAATCACGAATGTTCTTAAATGGCATCTAGAATGGTGAATCCTTTCCAGGTTTTCAATTTACTTAGGTCAGACCTATCACAGGAATCGCTATCTATGGCACCTAAAGCCTTAAGAAATGTATATCTTAAATAAAATGAGACTTGAAAATTGAAATTCCTCCTTGATCCATGGGCTGCAGAATGAATGTTGTGCTTACAAACATGAAAACAACATTAATCTAGTTGCCCATCTCCACCTGAGCTCACGTGCATTACCAATGAGCAGTAATATTTTCCAAGGAATCTTTTTTCTAAGCAATAGGTGTCAATGATGGGTTTATAACACTAGAAAACCTGTTGTAAACAGATATGCTGTTATCTAGGCTTTGTTTTTCCATTTATAGAGCATAGGCACAGTAGATTCAGCATAATTCTTAAAGGCCACAGAATTTCTGGAATGGTAAATATGAATTAGCTTCAACTTAAAGTTACCAATTGCATTAGTGCCTAACAAGAGAGTCAGTCTATGCTTTGTAGCTTTGAAGTCAGGCACTGACTTCTCTTCTACAACTATGAAAGTCTTAGATGGCATCTTCTTCCAATATAAGGCTGTTCCTCCTACATTGAAAATCTGTTTTTTAGTGTAGCCAACTTCATTAATTATCTTAACTAGAGCTTCTGGATAACTTACTACAGCTTCTACATCAGTACTTGCTGTTAACCTTGCACTTTAAAGATATAGAGACAGCTTCTTTCCTTAAACCTCATGAACCAACCTCTGCTAGCTTCAAACTTTTTCTTCTGCAGCTTCCTCAACTCTCTCAGCCTTCACAGAATTAAAGAGAGTTAGGGCTTTGCTCTGGATTAGGCTTTGGCTTAAGGGAATGTTGTGGTTGGTTTGATCTTCTGTCCATTTCACTAAAACTTTACACTTATCTGTGATAAGGCTGTTTCTGCCTTCTCATCATTCATGTATTCACTGAGTGGTACTTTTAATTTCCTTTAAGAACTTTTTCTTTGCATTTACAACTTGGCTAACTGTTTGATGCAAGAGGTCTAGCTTTTGACCTAGCTTTCTTGGCTTATGACATGCTTTCCTGAATTTAATCATTTCGAGCTTTTTATTTAAAGTAAGATATGTGAGACTGTTCCTTTCACTTGAACATTTAGAGGCCATTATAGAATCATTAATTGGCCTAGTTTCAATATTGTTGTGTTTTAGGCAACAGGAGAGAGGCCCAAGGAGAGAAAGAAAGAGAGATGGGGAAATGGCTGGTTGGTGAAGCAGTCAGAACATACATGTTTATCAATTAAGTTCGCTATATTATATGGACATGGTTTGTGGGACTCTAAAACAATCACAATAGTAACATCAAAAATCACTGATCACACATCACCATAAAAAATATCATAATAATGAAAAAGTTTTAAATATTGTGAGATTTACCAAAATGTGACACAGAGACACTAAGTGAGCAAATGCTATTGAAAAATGGTGCCAACTTGCTTGATACAAGGCTGCCACAAAATTCAATTTCTGAAAAACAGTATCTGCAAAGCACAAAGTGAAGTACAATAAAATGAGGTACTCTGTATTAAAAACAAATCCGAAGCCTGTAGATAGCGCTTACCAATTTGTTATAAGCCATAGAACTACTCTTTACCCCACTGCTTCACACTTACATTGCCCACTTGATTTCTAAAGGCATATGATTTTTCCATTCCTTGAAAGCAAAACTCTTACCACTATAAATAGTAATAACAACCAAAACAGAATGAGTGCAGATATAAAAATCTTTGTAGGTTTGTGGTAGGAAATTGTGGGAGTTTCATCTGAGGATTTCTATTTTCTCTGTGAAATGGAATACTACCATATCATCTTCTGAGAGTGAGAAAGTGGTGAATGTATAAAATTACCTGTGAAAATAAGAGATCTAGAAAAAAGAATTTCAGCACAATTTTGTGGGCCCATTTGAGGTTGGTAACAATAAACTCATGGTGCTTGTCACTACCTAAGTGATTCTCTCTAGTACTGCTCAGTCAGAAAAATGAAGCATGAGGTTCTGTCAGGCAGAGTGTGATAAGAAGAAAGTTGGGGAGGAATTATAGAACACTGGCAAGAAAAAGGTTTAAGACTGATAATATGATGAACAGGGACATAAATAAATTTAGGAAGAGACTGATAAATAAATCACATGGATTGGAAATTCTGTTAAATTTAAGTTGGAAGCAGATACTGAGAAACATGGATATTTAGGAAGTAATATGTTCAGTGATCAACCTAAAGAGGTAACTTCAAAAGTAAATCAGTCTGGGTGACAAGGAACAGACTGTGAGCCATGAGAGTAAGTGGTGAAGTAGAGAAAAGTCAATCATTAAAGATGAGACGATCAATAAAACGCAAGGCCAAGGTTGTGGATGAATCTCAGAAGTAACCAATGTGGGGGCTAAGGTGAAAAGAAAGACTTAAATCTAGAGCAAGGGTTCCACTTTAAATAAAGAAGACTGTCCCAGGGGTCTGCAAATGAGAAAGGTTTTAAGGTGGGGTATCTAGAGGACATGAATGCCCAAAGAAATAGAGGGTTTTATAAGTGTGTAAGTGACAAGATCTAAAATTCTAAAGATCCTAGAGGACATCAGCATCTGGGCCTGAAATATAGGGGGCATAAACTCCTAGTCCAGAGAGCAACTCCTCAGGATATCTGAAGCCCCCCACACACATTTTCTTTAAATATGAACACCATATGACCAAGCATAAGCAGATGTTTGGTATAGGAAGGTATATATTCTAACAACACTTTCTTTTAGAACTTATCAGCTGAAAAAAATTTCTCCTTAAATAAAATTATTACTTTTATATTTAAAAAAAAAAATCTACTTCACTTACTATTAGCAACTATAAAAGATTAAAGTATAATACTGGAAAATAAAAAAAGTAGCATCTTCCCTCAAAATGAACCAAATCCAATGACTGTGGAGAACTTTGAGGTTAAGGTTAAAAGGAGTAGAAAAGGCTATTTTTATATTATCCCTATGTATTCTTCCCTGTCTTAAGCTCAACATCAATTTCTGTGGGAAGTCTCCAAGCCCCAAATCTGAGGTCAGATGTCCTTATTATTTTTACACAGTACAGTACCTGGTTTTTACTTCTGTCAGAAAATGTACCACATGTGCTGTGAGAAGCCATTACTTGCCTCTCAAATCATAAGGTAAGTCTTAAGAAAGTTTTCTACAATCTTACTACCTAGTACTCTGCCTATTTATTATATAGAAGATTTGCAATTAATGTCTGTGGAAAAGAAGCAAAAAATGACACTTAAGTAGACTAAAACAAAAGAAGTAGACCACCTTTTCAAACATAAAGGGACACACAAAACTTCCAGTCACAAGCCCTTTCTAATAGAAAATTTCTATAAATTAGTAAATGGGTTAACACCAAATCTCAATTTTCTTTTATAGTAATAATAATAAAAACACGCAGGAAAAATAAGGACAATCTAAGTCCAAGAGAAGATTTCAATTGTTCCCCAATTTTCTACATATCTAGAATGGAACGGATTTTGACTGCCAGGGTTAATGTCATCTTTTCCATCTCCTAAATTATTCACATGAAGAAATAACAGAAGGCTATCACTAGCCTAAAAAAAGTAAATCTGTTATTGTACTTGCATGTTCTCTGGTCTTGTATATAACCCTCACCTTTCCTATACTCATTTGAGACCTGGAGTTCCTTGAAGACCTGTCTTCTCTCTCTGTATACCCAGTAACACTTACATGGTAGTTGCACTGGAAATGTTTGCAGAATGAACTAATGTTAAAATATCAACAGGCTATGTGCATTTAAAATAACTAGCTCAAGACGTAGAAAAAGTGGCTTTAAAAATTAATAAGTATTTAATAAAATATCACTTTCTCAACTGAAATTGAGTATTATCATAAATCTGTAAATAAGAAACTTCACCTGACATAATGCAATATATATATGCAGAAAATTTTCAAAGATTTTGAAAAAGACAAGATGAAAGGAATTTCCATTTCTTGATATGGGTGGTGGTGAACAGGGCGTATTCACTTTGTGAAAATTCAATTAAGATTTCTTCTGCCCGGCCAGGCATGGCTCAGCGGCTTAGCATCAACCCAGGATCTAGGAGACTGAGGTTCGATTCCCGGTCAGAGCATATGCCTGGGTTATATGGCTTCGATCAATGACTCTCTCATCATTGATGTTTCTCTCTCTCTTCCCTCTTCCTTCCTCTCTTTAAATCAATAAAGATATATATATATATTTTTTTAAAGGATTTCTTCTGTATGTAACAGAAACACTTGAAAACAGCAAAAGGAGAGGCTTCAACCAGGAAAATGTTACCTGGGGATAAGTTCTGCAGGGAGGCTTGTCTTGTATTTGGCATGGAGAGGGGGACATGTGAGAATTATATATCAAAGGGGAAAGGGAGCAGGAAGGGGGTAGTGAATAGATTCTGACTTTTTTTACTTGATATATTTCTCTGTTGTTTGTTTGCTAACACAAAATACTGAAAATTTTATATTATATAGGAATTTGTTTAAGGTATCAATTATGAGACCTTTTATATTTATAATGAGGTATCTTTTCTTCCCAAGCCTCTTATTTCCCAAACATCAGTAGCTAAGCATTTTAGATTTATTGAATTTCAGAGTTAAAAGATACCCTGGAGATAATCTACTACTATCTTCTTATTTCCAAGATGAGAACATTAAGGTCTAGAGGGGTTAAATATATTGTCTAGAATTCTAGAGCTAGCAGAGACAGAACCAGAATCTAGGTTTTTTTGAGTTCATACATAGTTTGTTCTTTTCTTAATTTCAGGTTCCTATTTACTGAGGAATCTCTTCTGTGGAAAATATAAAACAATTGATCATAAGTTAATATTATTACTTACTGCTCAAATCCAGAGTGTTAAAAGAACTTTGGTTGTAAATTGTATGGGTTCAAATATGGCACGTGCAAAAATCATAGCTAATTTTGGACTCCCTTTAAAACAATTACAATTATTCCTTAAATACATATTTAAAAATCACTTGACAAAAATAACACCAAATCTAAATGTTTTTTTACAAAATGTAAAAAATTACTCAAAGATGCAATTAAATAGGCTGATTTAAAGTCAGCAGCTGTGTAAACCAAAAGGCACTTACTTTATATATAATACATTTCTTTATTCTCTCTTTAAATCTTTTGTCTCTCACACCATGTAAACTGAGAAGAGAGTGGTAACCTATGTGTCAAAATAAATCTTTGATAAATGAAGTGATCTCCTGACTGTGGGGAGATAAAGCAATTGGAAATGGGATAAAGTGACATTTACCTTAAGGTCAATGGTTCAAATCAGAATTAGTTTACACTGGTTAGCAGGTTAGTAAATGAGAAGAAATGGTTTAACTATTCTAGGAACGTGAGAATCCCCTTCTCAGAAAGCTTACAAGTTGGGCAGGATAAAAAAGAAACTTCGTAAAATAGTTAATATTTTCTGAAATATAAAAACCTGAATAACAAGTTATGTATCATTAATGAAATACGTCATTTTCATACACATATAATTAACTGGATTACTCACATGTGACTATTTAAGATGAGACTTCAGGTAATCTTGCAGAATTTTTCTCAATAAATGTAACTATGTTTCTAAACAAGGAAGTTATCTTGAACAAAATACTCTTTTTGCTTCCTAGTTACCAAAGTTCTCATGAGAGAAAAATATTTCACCATTTCCTCATGAAACTTAATAGCTTTATTAAGTGAAGACTCATTAATGCCCTTCCTGCATAGAATTAACTTTTTTTTTTTGAAATGAAAGAAGCATGATGAAACAAATCTATAATACAAAACAGCTGCACATAGTTTAGCTAAAAGTACTGGTTCAAAATTCTGACTTACTGTAAAGAGACTTCATGATTAGGAAATAAAAGTAGAGCACTTATGAAAACCTTAAGAACCATACACAAGCTCACGTACTTTACGCAGCTCAAAATATGCTATAGACTATTATTGACACTTATAAACAAACTCTAAACTTGAAGTAAAAGATGAACCCTATTTTCCAGTGTTAGTATCTAGCTATTATTTCCAAATAACTAAAGACGTGAGAAAAAATTATGAAAGAGGATCCCAGAAATCCACTAAAATTGGCATTTCAGCAAGTCTGACTTATTTTTCAAAGGTCAAAAATCACATTCTATTAAGTTTATAAAACAGTTTCACCTCCTATTTGCCATGAGTTAGCAGATTATATGAACAAAAGCAGAATAAATCAATGTAATAACAGATACCTTTGATCTGAAGACTACATGTTATGACAGAGTTTTCAGTTTTTATAATTCTTTCTCCCAGTTATAGATGTACTGAATTATATTAGGAAAAAACAGTATTTGATTGGTTTAAGGTGACTGATATGAAATTAGGGCTCTAAATGAAAAATAAGGTAACCTAATGAAATACTTTGGCCTCTAGGTAAAAAAATGACAAGATCTGAGTAGCTAAAAACAGTTGAAGAAATAGATGGATACATGCTGCCACCATGTGGTAAAAGAAAAAATTAAGGTCATTTTGGAAAAACACAATACAGAAAAAGTAGAAAGTTTGTTTTCCTAATGCCCAGTCTCACAATTCAGAGATCCGGCTAATGAGATCATAGTTTCTCTTAGTAAACCAAGATTGAATTGTGATAATGGAGAAAGTAAAACAGAATAAACAATGCTATGATAGTCACTTAAAATTCAGGAGACTAGTAAGGAAGTGGTGCCCATGCAGCCTATATACATTTTGTGCCTCAGTTCCCAGAACTGCTATTAAATTGCTAAACTCAGCTCAAAACATCCTGGAACAACTGCTACATGGACACACAGCACTCTAGTTCCTTCCTGGCAGTTTTCACCTCCCTTCGTTTGCATATCAGGATTAACCAATCTCTGTTAACCTAACCAGCAATCCTCATTTATATGAAATAATTACCTTTTGCGGTTTTGCCTTTATAAATCCTGTCTCTGTTCTCCCCAGAGCCCAGTGCAGTTGGTACCTGAATTTGTGTCTCTGGAATTGCAATCCTTTTACTCAAATAAATGCTTCTTACTTTGTATGACAGCCTAAACTTTTTTCGGCTGACAGTTGTCACTATCAGGTCATTTTTCAGGCATCTACATTTGTTGGCGGTTGTGTGCTCTTTTAAGTTTCTATTAATTTACTGCTTGTTCTAAGTAGTACCTCCTTATGCTTGTCCTGAGTTTATCCTCTTGCAAGTCAATCCTCACTTTATCTGTATTGCAATTTTTATGAACTTCGATTGCTTTTTTCCAGCTGTTGCTATTCATTTGACATACCCTCATCTTTACATGTCCTTAGGCAGTAAACTCAGCTTCTCAAATACCAGCTTTTAGTTTCTAACCTCTTAACTCTATGGCTCTACCAGGAATTCAATAATAGGTAGTAAGTGCAAACAATCAAAGTTACAATGTTCAAAACTGTACACTTTGCTCAAGGTCTAGTAGTGTTTTAATTTGCTTCCAATATTCTTCTTAATAATGCCTAATATTCTATCATCAATGTCAGTGCCAAGGTAAATATGCTGAGAAAACAGTTCTCCAATGAAGCTAAAGTTCTTTTTAGAGAAAATAAAGGAATTTCAAAGTCAAATATGCTGCATGCATAGACTAGATTTTCTTTCTTTACTTGTGCTTAAAACTATAAGGTGGTTCTACTTCTAATAATGGCCATATAAGTTCTCATCTGACCGATCTTACTATAGATACAACTCTAAATTTTGGACAAAATAGAAAACTACCTGAAGGCACAGGAAAGTGACCAAAATCAGGCAAATTCTGGGTTGCAGCCCATCTGCGTGAAGAAAAAGGAAACAGCACTGGGTGAGTTTTCCAGTCTTTTTTTTTTTTTTTTTAATGGCTTTTAGCCTGAGGGCAGGCCTACTCTGCCAAATTGGAAGGATAAAGATACAAAAGAAAATCCTTCCTCTTTCTAGTTTGAAGAATCAGGACACCCAGCTGCTCTAAATGAGGAAAGAATTAGAGATAGCCAAAGAAAGAGAACTGAATTCTATGGGCAATCTCTGCCAAATCTCTGCCTGATCTCTGAACAAACATAAGTATAGGACAACCCCAGCAGTCCTAATAAGCCAAGCAAAACTTAACTGAAAATTGAGCTGCTGTCCAAGAGATAGAGTATACAGTTTGAGTACAATTCAACATGTCTAAAACCTGAACTCTCTTTTGACCCTAAACCTGTCTCATCCATAGCCTACCCATCTCTGCTGAATGAAAATCCATAATTCCAGTTACTCAGTCCAAAAACCTTGGAGTTAATTTGATTCCTATCTTTCTTTCACACCCTCCATTCAATTCATCAAGAAATCCTATTGGCTCTACTTTAAAATATATCCAGGATCTAACCAGTTCATACCACGTCCACTCTAACACCCTGATCTGAAGCAGTATCACTTCTCATGTAGATGACTACAACAGCCTCATAACAAGTGTCTCTGCTTCAGCCCTTATAGCTCTATAGTTTACTACTCAAACACCATTATCTGGGACATTAGGTTTTTTAACCCTTTGCGGTCGTATTAAATTTGGACATGGGTGTCGTACTGGTAGGAATTAATTTCCATTGAAAGAGCAGTGATACATAACATGCAAGATTATGAAGGATAAACAAGAGAAATTATGAACTGATACATGAATGAATAGAGTTAAGATTTGTGCAGTTCCTTGCTGTGGTGGCTGAGAGCAGACATACGACCGGAACAGTAAAAAAGCTTTGGTGGCTGAGAGTAGACAAATGACCACAAAGGGTTAATATACTTTGCAACTCTACTATGTACCAGCCAAAATGATCCTTTTACATTATGTCAGATAATGTTACATCTTTCCAAAATCTTGTAATGCTTCCTTTCACTTAGGGTCAAAGTCCTTACAATGACCCCAACAGACCCATTACCTCTTTGATCTTATCTGTCTCCAACTATTCTCCCTTTCAGCCATTCCAGTCACATTGGCTTCTTCAGTGCTCCACAAATAACAAGGCACCCTCTTGCCTTTGCATTGGCCGTTCCCTTGTCCTGGAAGTTTTGAACTTGAGAACTTTGTTGTTTCCCTCACCTCCAAATCTTTACAAACTTCTAACCTCCTCAACAAGGCCTACAAGGTACCACATACAATTCTGAATATGCTTTCTTTCCTGCACCACACAGCACTACTTATTCTGATCTCTTTTTTCTTTATTCCTTTGCAGTTATCACCTTTTATCGTATTATGTGATTTGCTTATTTATAGTGTTTACAGTTTCCCTGCACTCCTTTTAAAATATAAACTCCATGAAGCCAGAGATCATTGTTTTGTTCATTAAGGCATCCCAAGCACCTAGAACAATGTTTGCCACATAGATTACAATAACCATTGAATGAATGATTCTCATTCTTATAATAATGACCATGTGAGGAAGGTGTTATACATTATAATCTCAATCTTTCAGTGGAGAAGTTTTAAGATTTGGGGAAGGGGAAAGTAGAGAAGGCTAAGCTGTTTTTTAAAATCTAAGATCATCACGCCATTGTCAAGTTGTAGCAATGAAACTTGAACTGGTATCTTTGAATTCTCCAAATATCAGCAGTAAACTTAACAAACCATTTAAAAAATCAACCCCCACAACATATAATTAAGCAAAAATTCTTTTAATGTTAAGTATTAATATTTATCGTTCACTATATCCTTATAAAAAAGTCTTAACTGGTATGACTTTAATTTTAAAGTAATTAGTTTATTTTTTCTCAGTGTTGGGCAAGTTGACCTGTACTGGCCTTAGACAAGCACAGGAACCAAACTTTAAGGGTGGCTTTAATATAAAAGTAATTCTATTGTGTCTAAATCATATTCTCCGAATTTCTAAGACCTTTTATTAAGTACATAAGAGAGTGCTTAATTATTTTTCTCTGTGTTTCAAATTGTTTATATTATTATTAAATTTAGGAAAAGGTTTAAGACACAGGATTATATTTTTAGCTGACAGGTGATAAAACTTTAAGTAACAAACCTGCATAAAAAAAGAGTCTGTGATGGTTAATTTCATGTGTTACCTGGTTAGGCCACAGTACCCAAATATTTGGTCAAACATTATTTTAGATGTTTCTCGGAGGTATTTTTTAGATGAGATTAACATTTAAATCAGTAGACTCCGAGTAAAGCAGATCATCCCTGAATGGCTAGCCTGCAGGCCTATCCCATTAGATTCTGGACTTGCCAAGCCTCCATAATCATGTGAACCAATTCCTTAAAATCTTAGATATCTACATGTAGATATCTATATAGTGGAACCTCAGTTATCCAACTTAATTCATTCTGGAAGGCTGTTCAAGAAGCGATTTGTTCGAAAACCAAATCATTTCCCCCCCCCCCCCCTTAGAAATACGTAAATTGAATTAATTTGTTCCACACCCCCCAAATGATTCTGTTTTAACCTTTTTTATATACAGTACATGTCTAATGTACTGTTTAATCTATATACAAAGACTTCTTTTCTTAAATTTCTCGAAAACCCCTCTACTAGTCTTAAATGTATCACTCTCAGCACTTGTTCCAGGGGTGTCTTTCAGGAGGTCAGCATTCTGTATCTTTCCTTGTTCATGTATCACTGCCTCCAAAATGCTGTCACTGGCTGACTGCTCTTTGTTTATTCAAATCAGCAACAGTTTTTCTACCTCTTCAATTGCCCATGATCAGTTTCTTTCACATTCTTAGCAACATTAGCACTCTTGATGGATTCTTTATGTTTTAAACTTGTGCTAATTGTCCATTTCTCCAGCAACAAAAGCAAAAATACCCCAAAATATTCACAGTACAACTTCCTGAGATGTTAATAAGGTGGTAAGGTTTAGCTGTAAACTGACTCATATTGGTGCATTCTCTCCTTCCTTTGTGGCCTGAGAGACACTTTTTGTCATGCTGATATATCAGCAGGAAAGGGATGTCAGGTCAGGAGAACTGAAGTTTTTGTTCCACACCTTAGACATTTTAATGAACAACTTGATCAAGTAACAAATTGTTCTAGATGGAAGATGGACAACCGAGGTTTGACAGTATATATATCCTGTTGGTTGTTTCTCTGTATTAAAAACACTCAGAAACATAATGTGTTAATTTTGTTTTCTTTCCTATCAATAAAATACTAAAAGTGTTAGCAAAATTGAAACAAATTAAAATCTGGATAAAATGCTATTAATGACTCTTGAGAGTAGAGAGACTTGCTTTATCACAGAGTAAAAAAATATATCACATGCTAATGATAATTCTAGAGTTGTAGCCTTATCTTTTTTTTTGGCCCAAGGATCCTTCGTTCAAGAGAAACCACTCTTAAAATCCCAAAATGTTAAAGTGATTAAAAAAGAGGTGATTTCATATAAATAAGGATAGAAAACTCCTCCAGCCTTCCTAAAAATAAGTCCTTGAGTGATTCTGAGGTACCACAAAGTGTTGCAGAAACAAGTGTGAAAAGTTGTCTTACTGTCTTGTCTCCAATAAATCCTGTTCTGCAAACACCACCACCATCCCAGGAATTTTACAGAAACAATAGAGATTAATGATTTGACTAAGGCTGTAAAATTAGTTAGTAGGCCAAACTGAGGCCTTCTAATTTTGTACTTTATTATTTTGACTATACATGCAAATTTTTTAAAAATTAAAAGCTATCTTCTAAATGCACAAAATAGTTTACTGCACACTGTGGCAGATTAGCAGATGGAAAATACCCAAAAATATAAAGAACCTTGTATTAGTGTTCACACAGGCCATCTGCCTCTCTGGCATTGCTCCTGAGGATTTCATCACTCCCAGGAGAGGAGGAAGCTGAGTCTTTATTTTGCCTGTAATATTGGTTATATATTTATGACATAAGGTGATTCTGTCCAGCACTAATAGTGCAGCAATTTAGAGCATAAAAATATAAATTAAATTATAACTGTTTACTTCTGAATAATAGAAGGTAAAAGCTGTCTTTGAAGTAAAATACAAAATAAATATTTATATGCCACTTTGCTAAAAATCATGTTTCTCCTTTGAAACAGAAACCCTGGCAATTCAATGAAATGACTGAACAAACAGTATTATTTTTTCCATTTGACAGAGTAGGAAACATTAAATAACTTGCTCAAGGTCACACAGAAAATGAGAGTGCCAAGATATCATCCAAGGTTCTAACTCTAATCTACTAGAATTTGAACTCTAGAAGGGCAGACCCTGTCTCTTTTGTGTTCACTGCTGCCAGCACTGAGCACAACACCATGCATACCACTGGGGCCAATGCCAGTATCAGTGCACATGCTCTGAGCAAGTATTTGGAGAGCTAACTGTATTTGATGTAGAGGGAAAGTGATGATAAATGGATAGTAGCTCCTTTCATCTATCACAAACAAGGCTGATCTGTAATGAAGAACTGAGAATAAAATGAGTTTACAATAAAATGTTCAACCATGATTACAGGTCAATATCATAGACTTATCGTGTCAATCTTTAAGATGACTATTTCTAGTTTAACCTCCTTCCCACCATTTAAGAAGAATCACAACAGTCAGCATCCCCTAGTCCTATTTTTCTATCACTGACTTTGATATTCCTATCACAGATCTTGAGCAATTCCTTATAGAAAAACTTGGTGCCTCTTGTCACCAGTGATCAAAATCATACAAACCTCTGTCAGTTGTTTCAGTTGGCCTTTGTTTTCAGTTAATTCTTCTGATAGGTAATTCTTTTTCACTTGTAGTTCACAGATTTCCTTCTTTAATGGATCCATTAGTTCATAGAACCGAATCTTTAAAAAAATTAAATTAATAAGCAGGCTTTAAACCCAAATTACAATTAAAATTTGCTAATTTACAGTACTCTCAATCATTGGTAATAAAAATAAAATATTAAGGTCATAAGAGAAAAGTGTTAAGGAGTTTCGGATTAAGTGCTTGTACAAAAAAGTTTTATTTATACAAAACTAAAGCAAGGCAGTCGTTGATTGACCTGACCACTAATACTTTAACTCTTAATGTTCACTTCCGTTCCCTCAAGGCCCAGATTACCTGTAACTTCTATCCCGACAGTCTCTCCTCTCTATTAATACTCCATTTACTACTTACTCCTCTTCTGTTACTCCTACTCTACACTAGATGCTTGCTATTTCCTGAACACATCAAGTATTCAAGACTTTTGCTCTTGCTGTTTCCTAATAGAAAAGTTTTCTCCATATATAAATGCATGCATGGCTCATGTTTTCACTCCCTTTAGGTCTCTGATCAAAGGTCACCCGGTCACCCCATCAGTAAAGCTCTCCCTGATTCAACCAGCCTGATTTAAAATAGTCTGCCCACCTGGTGGCAGTCCCTAATCTTCACTCTTGCTCTTTTCTCTATAGCACATATGACAAACATTCTACATATTTTACTTTTAATTTCTTGTCTGTATTGTTCCACTAACATATAAGCTCCATGAGGGCAGTAATATTTTGTCTTTACACACTGCTCTATCTCTAATGCCTAAATATACAATAAGCCCACATCCTAGGCTCTTGCTGAAGCTCTACTTACTGCTACCATAGCAGTGTAAGAGATAATCAGGATGAATTGGGAGGTACCTTTCATATCACTACTTCCATTCAGTTCAGACCTCTCTTCCCACTCATAATTCTCTTAGGGGAATTTGCCTGCCCTAACCTAGTGAAGTGTTCCATCGGACAAGTTCCTATAAAACAAAGAAGACATGAGTAAATTAGGAAAGGGCAATTAGGGACTATCGGAAACACCTTAATATACAAAAGTCCCATATTTGTTAAGAGTTAAGTCCTAAGATTAGTCCTCAACACCAAAGATAACTAGCTAACTAACTAGGATAGTACAGTACTGCCTGTGAAAACAAAAGATATGACAAGGAACACTTACAAAGCAGAGAGCAAAAATATGTATAACTGACTAATGGAATACTTGATATCTATTATGAATAAAGCCTCCTGGACAGCACTTAGGATATCTGTTTTGGACAGTACATGTTAGGCAGAAACATTATATTTAAGCTGTTTAAATAAAAAACTGGACAAAAAAGTAATACATTTTGTAGGAAATCATTAATCTGGAAGTCTTATCCAAATGAGAACCAAGAGTAGCAATCACAACTCGAGCAAAATAATAGGTAATATTTTATTGTTTACAATGTTCTAAGGACTAAGATAAACATTTTACATACATAGTCACAGTTAATCTTCACAATTACCTCAATAGAAAGGTGTTACTATCATAATTAATCCTTCTATAAATGAAAAAATTCAAGCCTCTTAAGGTAAAACGACCTCTACATATCATAAACCAGCAGTTCTCAATGGGTAGTATGGGGACCACTGCCCCTACCCCACCACTCTGAGGCCTGTCACTATTTTCCTAGTAATACTAAAATTTTATGCCTGTTTTGCTCTCATTCTCTTACGCCTGTTTAATGGCATCTGCCAGTGGCTAATTGATGTGTGAAGATATCAACATCCTTAAGGCTAACGGAACATGTGCTTATGTAGTCTTGTTTTAAAAAAATGTGTTTTAATTTCTAATATGGTAAATATTAATTGATATACCCCATATAAACAAAAGTCTTTGGGGTCCTCTGGTTTTTAGAATGTAAAGGGATGCTGACACCAAAACATTTGAGACTATTGCCATAGATCAATCCTGTATGTAGATTTATGTAACCAACACTACAGTCAAGATCCTGAACTAGATTCACAAAGACCTCCCTCATTTGACCCCTTTGTAAACACACCAACTCCCCTCTCCTCTACTATCCCTAACCCCCTGCAATCATTTATCAGCGCTTATGTCTATAATTTTTCATGTTGAGAATATTACAAACCACCAGTTTATGATAAAATAATTCATTTCTATACCCTATGCAGCCATTAACTTCAGAGCTCTATTTATTGCTTGCCTTTGGAGATCAGTGGTCAAGACCCTTTAAAATTTAGTGATCTGAACACCATTCACCATCTTCAGATCAGGGCCATAAAATAATTGGGTACTTAAGAAGTTATGGCTACAACATAAATGGCAAATTTTAGTCTGAAAATATATGCAGTTTTTAAAAAAATGATATAAGGTACTTACAGATACATATTCAGGAATAGAGAGCTGATCTTCAGGGAAACCTTTTAGTTTAATATATTGCTCTTCTGTCAACTCAAAGTCACGCAGGTTTCGACGGATATCTCCAGCTTTCTCTCTTAGCTGAAGATTTGTCTCTTCTAGCTGTTTCTGTCTCAATAAAATAGTTTCCATTTCTTGTTTCATTAGTTCTTGATATTTTCTGTTAGAAGAGAATTCATGGCAAGCTTAAAAAACTTCTCAAGATTTAATTTTCTCAAAGTCACCTTTTTATAGGAACATAAAATGAGAAAATAAGTAACTCAAATAGTATATTTGGCTCTAGTTAAATTCTTACTTACTTAATCAGTTAAACATGAAATGATAATTCTATACTAATTACTAATTGTGCAGCCCTGGGGAGAGGTGGAGTGGAGGGAGGTGGAAGAAAGTGGGGGAGAAATGGTGATGGACGGAGACTTGACTTGGGGTGGTGAACACACAATACAGGGTACAGATGATATGGTGTAGAATCGTGTGCCTGAAACCTGTATAATTTAGTTAACCAGTGTCACCCCAATAAATGCAATAAGGAAAAAACAAATAAATGTGCAACCACATAAATGATTAAATAGAGTATTATTATTCTTAAAGAATAACTTCAGCCCTGGCCAGTGTGGCTCAGTTGGTTAGAGCATCATCCTGTATACCAAAGGGTCGTGGGTTCGATTCCTAGTCAGGGCACATATCCAGGCTGCAGGTTCAATCCCTGGTGAGGGCGTTTACGGGAGGCAACTGATTGCTGTTTCTCTCTCTCTCTCCTCTATCTCTAGAATCAATGAAAAACATATCCTATGGTGAAGATTAAAAAAAAAAAAAAAATTTAGCCCTGGCCAGTGTTGCTCAGTTGGTTGGACATCATCCCGTGCGCTAAAAGGTTGCTAGTTCAATACCCATCAGGGCACATGCCCAGGTTGCAGGTTCGGTCCCTGGTAGGGGGTGTGCAGGAGGCAGCCAATCAATGTTTTACTCTCACATCGACGTTTCTCTCCCTCTCCTTTCTTCTCTCTCTCTCTCTCTAAAAAAATAAAATAAATATTTTTAAAAATTTAAAAATAATATCAAAAATTCAAATTATAAAATTATACATTTCTTCTGCTTAAGGTTTAAGTCTTATACATCTGTTTTGAATCCTACTCATTAAAGTAATTTTCATTTCTCTTTGTCCAGGTACTAAAAGGTATACCTCCTTAAGATGGCAACATGGAACCACTGTAAGGTATTAATTTAAATCAGGGGTGGGGAACCTTTTTTCTGCCAAGGGCCATTCAGATATTTATAATATCATTCACGGGCCATATAAAATTATCAACTTAAAAATTAGCTATGAAAAAAGCTCCTAGATTTATTGAATTTTGAGTCCCACTTGCAGTTGCCTTGGCAGGATCAGACCAAATGATTTCTTTGGCAGTATATGGCCTGTGGGCCAGAAATTCCCCAACCAATTTAAACAATGAGGTAATGAAAACAGAAATCTGCACATAATCACCCTTTTTAAAGAATACCTATAGTAGACACTGCTATTGTTAGTTGACTAACCAAAGATTTTAAGCAGGAAGGGACCATCCCTACTATAGCACTCACGTCAGTATCAAACATGCTGTTATTTCTACCTTAAAACAAATGAACAAACAAAACCCACAACTTCTGACACCATTTCAATGCCCTCTTTGTTTGTTCCTCCATGGAACAAAACTTCTCAAAAGCTGTCTATGCTCACTGCCTCCAATGCTTTTCTTTCTTTGACAGGGTAAGAGATCCTTCTTTGACATACCAAAATCAGATTATTTTATTAAGTTCATATTTTGGAAAAATTTAAAAGTACATTTTGTAACTCTTTCCATTTTATTTGTATTTATTTATTTATTTAAATATACCTTTATTGATTTCAGAGAGAGGAAAGGAGAGGGAGAGAGAGAGAGAGAGACAGAAACATCAATGATAAGAGAGTCATTGATGAAGCCCACAACCCGGACATGTGCCCTGACGGGGAATCGAACCCCGATGGCCTGGATCCCAGGTCGACGCTCAACCGCTGAGCCATACCCGGCTGGGCAACTCTTTCAATTTTAAATACAAAGTTATAACTTGCACATAACATCTGGCTTCTGGTTATTATTTTCCATACTGTATTTTTTCTTTAAAAACACTTAAAAAATTTTTTCAATTATGGTTGACATACAGCATTATATTAGTTTCAGGTGTACAATATAGTGATTAGACACTTGTATAACTTATGAAGTAAGCACCCTTATAAATCTAGTAGCCACCTGACACCACACATGCTTATTACAATATTACTGACTATATTCTCCATGCTTCTATGTCTCTGGATCTATTTTGTTCATCAGTTTATTTTGCTCATTATATCCACATATGAATGAGATCTTGTGACTTGTCTTTCTCTGACTGGCTTATTTTGCTTAGCATAATACTGTCCGGTTCCATCCATGCTGTCTCAAAGGGTAAGAGATCCTTCTTTTTTATAGCTGCATAGTATTCCATGGTGTAAATGTCCCACAGCTTTTTTATTTACTCACCTACTGATGGGCACCTGGGCTGTTTCCAGATCTTAGCTATTTTAAACTTTTTAAAAAAATATTTATCCTTATTGATTTCAGAGAGAGGAAAGGAGAGGGGAAGAGAGAGAGAGAAACATCAATGATGAGAGAGTCATTGATCGGTTGCCTCCTGCAATCCCTGACTGGGGATCGAGCCCGCAACCCAGGCATGTGCCCTGACCGGGAATTGAACCCTGATCGCCTGGATCCTAGGTCGACACTCAACCGCTGAGCCATGCCGGCCAGGCAGATCTTAGCTATTTTAAATTGTGCTGCTGTGAACACAGGGGTGCAAAGATTCTTTCTGCTTGGTGTTTCAAGTTTCTTAGGATATATATTCCTAGAAGTGGGATCACTGGGTCAAACGGCAGGACAATTTTTAATTTTTTGAGTAAATTCCATACTGTTTTCCGTAGTGGATGCACCAGTCTGCATCCCACCAGCAGTGTACTAGGGTGCCCTTTTCTCCACACCCTCCCCAGCACTTGTTTCTTCATTTGTTGATGGTAGCCATTCTGGCAGGTGTGAGGTGATACCTCACTGTAATTTTAGTTTGTATCTCTCTGATGATAAGTGACTTTGAACATTTTTTCATGTCTCTTGTCCATCTGTATGTCCTGTTTGGAGAAGTGTCTATTTAGGTGCTCTGCCCATTTTTTAATTGGATTGTTTGTCTTCCTTTTGTTAAGTTGTATGAGTTCCTTACATATTTTGGGTATTAACCCTTTATCAGGTGTGTCTTTAGCCTTTGTTTTAATTTTGTCTGATATAAGTATTGCTGTCCCAGCTCTTTTGTTTCCATTTTCATGAAATATCTTTTTCCATCCCTTTACTTACAGTCTGTGTGTGTCTTCTGATCTGAAGTGGGTCTCTGTGCACAGCATATGTAAGGGTATTGTTTTCTTATTCATTCAGCCACCCTATGTCTTTTGATTGGAGCATTTAATCCATTTGCATTTAAAGTAATTGTTAATAGATGTGTACTTATTGCCATTTTATTATGCATATTTTTTTCTTCTTAAAGAAGTCCTCTTTAACAGTTCTTGTAATACTGGTTTAGTGGTGATGAACTTCATTAGCTTTTTCTTGTCTGGGAGCTCTTTATCTGTCTTTTGATTCTAAATGATAGCCTTGCTGGGTGATCTTGGTTGTAGGTCATTCTTTTTATCACTTTGAATATTTCTTTCCAATCCCTCCTGCCCTGCAAAGTTTCTGTTGAGAAATGGACTGAGTCTTATGAGAGCTCCCTTTTAGGTAACTTTTTCTCTTGCTGCTTTTAAGATTCTTTGTCTTTTAACCTTTGGCATTTTAATTATGATGTGTCTTGGTGTAGGCCTCTTTGGGTTCACCATATTTGGGACTTTCTCTGTTTCCTGGACTTGTATGTCTATTTACTTCACCAGGTTAAGGAAGTTTTCCATCATTATTTCTTCAAATAGGTTTGCAATTCTTTGCTTTCTCTCTTCTCTTTCTGGTACCCCAATGATGTGAATGCTGGTATGCTTAACTTTGTCACAGAGGCCCCTTAAACTATCCTCATTTTTTGGACTTTTTTCTTTTTCCTGTTTTGATTGGGTATTTTATGATACCTTATCTTCCAAATTGCTGATTTGATCCTTTACTTCAGCTAATCTATTGTTGATTCCCTATAATGCATGTCATTTCAGTTACTGTATTCTTCATTTCTGACTGTTTATTTTTTGTTTTCTATCTCCTTTTCAATGTTTCTTGTACTTTGTTAAAGCTCTCAGTTCACTAAGCACTCTTATAACCAGTGTTTTGAACTCTGTATTTAGTAGATTGCTTATCTTCATTTTAATTAGTTCTTTTTCTGGAGTTTTGTCCTGTTCTTTAATTTGGTAACATGTTTTTTTGTGTCTTCATTATGGCTGCCTCCTTTTTTCCCCTATGTATTAGGTAGAGTGGCCTTATGTAGTAAGGTGTCCTGTGAGAGCTAGGCGCTCCTGGTGTGTCCCTTGTATGGACTGTATGTGCCCACCTGTTATAGCTGAGCCTTGATTGCTGCTGGCACATCAATGGGAGGGATTGACCCTCAGGCTGAGTGGGTATAAGACTGGCTGTGACTATAGCAGAGGAGCTGTTGTGCAGGGGGATGGCCCCATGGAGCAGGATTTGCTTTGGCAGGGCTCTGGTGCCTGCCAAGTCTGCCCTTTGGGTGTGTCATTTGTGGAGGTGGTTTGATGGTGCTTTGGTATGGTCTGAAGCTGGCTACCGGGTGTGTTGGTTCTGGGGCCTTGTGGGAGAGCTCTGGTGCAAGTCAGTATCAGCCGCTGCCTTGGCTCTGCCTGGGGCCACCTGGTATGAGCTACAAAGTGATCTAGAGATGCTACTTGTACTGGACTTGGAGGTGCCTAGGAACTGAGACTGGTGGCCACTAATTGTCAGGCTTGCGGCCACTTAGCAAGAGGCTCTCTCTAATGCTTTTCCTGTTAAACGCAAGCCAGTCAGGTTTACAGCCCCCCTCCACTGAAATTTCAAGGTTACCAATGACATCTAGTTTGCTAATGATCAATTTTTAGTTCTTTTCATCCCTAACTTAATGATAACACTTGACACAATTGATCTCTCTTTCCTTGTACACCTTCTTTGCCTATCTTCAAAGACACCATAATCTCTTTATTTTTCTTCTATTTTACTGATGGTGCTCTCTGTCTTGTGTGGTTTGTGTTAATGCTGGAGTACCGGGTCCTACCCTTGGGGAATTAATCCAGTCTCATGACTTAAATACTGTCTGTATCCTAATGATTCCCAGATTTGTATCTCTAGACCAGACTTTCCATACAATTCCACATGGATTTCTAATCAGACAACTCTAACTTAACAAATCCAAAATAAACTCCTGCTCTTCACTTGCAAACCTATTTCACTGTGGTTTTTCTTAGTTGACAGCAACTCCATCCTTTTATTTATTCAGGCCAAAGATGTTGGCACAATCCTTGACTCTTCTTCTCTTAAACGGCACATCTAATCCATTATGACATCCTACTAGCTTTACCTTCAATATATTCAGAATCCATATACTTTTTACTCCCATCAGTGATCAAGAGGATTATTGCAATAGTCTCCTAACTGCACTCTCAGCATCATTCAATCTGATACATGTCTAAAAAGTTAGAATAGAAGCCCTATTACTGAATTCAGTGGTTTTCAAAGTGTTACCCTGAACCAGCAGCAAGCAGCATCACCTGCTGCTAAATTTCCATTAGCAGAAATGGAAATTTGCTGGATGCCAACCCAAATCAGAAGCTGAGAGTGGGACACAACAATCTTTCCTAACAAGACTTCCAGATAGTTCCGATACATGCTAAAGTTTAAGAGGCACTGATCTATTATGATAGTGGCTAATAATTTGGTCAGATAATTTTTTAAAATATCAGTTAAATAGTGAAATGTTATAAAGGGAAAAAATATCTACTTTACACATTTACCTCTAATTAAAATACAGAAATAAACATCCACCCTCAAATTTTTTTACATAGATTCCAGATTTTTTTTTTTTTTTTTTAATATGGATGTATGTTTTGGATTTTTGTGTGGAAATCATTGTTCATGGTTTCCAAGTTCAACTTCTTTACAGTGGCAGGAAACCTTAAAAGACATTTGGGAAGAAATTGAGAGGATACTTTCTATTGATTTAATTTTTGCCCTGCCCCCCCCCCCCCCCCCCCCCCCCCCCCGCCCCAATCTCTAAATCTGTTTTACTTACACTTAATTTGATGGGTTTTTTTTTAGTCAGTTCTTTTTTTTTTTTTTTTTTACCATTTTCATTTTATTTAAAAAGATTTTTTTTAGTCACACCTTTTCATGGACTCTTTCTAAAGAATTCATTATGGTTTTCGCACAAATGAGGCTTTTCCACTCATATTTTGTTTACATAACCGTAATTCAGTTTTATATAAGTCAATAAGTACAACTGGCATAGGCATATTTGTGTATAAACACAATGGAATCTTGATAAGCACACAAATGAGCTGGAGAAAGTTTGCAGGCAAACAGAGGCACTTTATGCCAAGAGTTCAAAGGGCCATGAAAATCAATCAGCATGTTTTGCAGAGGAAATGAAAAAGGTTAATCGAGACGTCAGGTTAAGTGGTGGTCAGTTTAGAGAGCTCCCACTGTCATTTACGGTTCACTTACATTGAAAATGTTTGTTGAATAAATGCTGAATTTTGACTTTTTTATTTTGTGGACTGTACCTAGTAACCTACTTTTTTGCTGGTCTGGTTGTAAAATCTTTTACCAAATTTGGTTTAAAATTTCTCTATTTTAGCTTATAATCACATGCATGAACCACTAATGATATTACTTTTAACTGCTAAGTAGGTATTGATGCTTTTTAAAAACTTACCTGGCATCCTTCTGCTGAAAAGTCAATTGGTTGTCTAATCTCAAAGTTAGTAGCTGCTTCTGGTGAAGGGCATCATTAAGTTTCTCTTCCAATTCTTCAATCTTAATAAAGAAGAAAAGATAAATGATCTGGTCAACTTTCAAATTTATTATTTAAAAGCACTTTAAAAAACAGGCTTTTAAATGGATAGAGGTGAGTTTTTTTGGGTAATAGTTGTGTCCACAAACTACCGAATTCTTATACAAATGGTTTCTAAACTGTGGTTCGAAACAGCTGCCATTAATGTTCTTTGTTTTTTTAATCCTCACCCAAGGATATTTTTTCCATTGCTTCTCAGAGTGGAGGGGCCAGACCCTTCACTTGTACTTTAAATCCGTATATCTGACTACAACACATCTTCAATTGACTACTCTAAACGGCCAAAGTGAAACTAGTCATCAACCTTACCTAATCTCATATTCCTTGCATTTCCTTAGTCTCCAAAGCAAAAAAATATGAGCCAGCTTGATATGGCAGGTTCTCTCTCACTGGTTATTCTGATCAAACTCAATTATTTTTGTTTGTTTACTTCATAAGTAGCTGCTTAAGCTACAGTTTCAACATCTCTGTTAAAAGGCAGCCATCATTTTCCAAGTCTCTGATTTAACAGCTGAATTTAATCCCTGAAACACTAGACAGCAGGTTCAATCTTTTTCCACAGCAAAATACCCATAATACTCATGATGCTTGACCATTCAGGACTACTTGAATGCTTTCAGTGACAAGAAGTTCAGTAACTTAAAGTCATATCATTTAATGTGAAGAGCAAGAACAGGTTCATATTCAGCAGAAATCTACCTTTTCTGTTACTTTCCTGGAGCTAAAGTCTAGTGAGGGAAATTTAATTTTTGTGATGCTAGGATGCGAGATTTTCATCTTTGTATCCCCACATCTCAATGCATTGGTAAACTTTGGAGAATAAATAAATGGCTAAAAATTATTCTTTCATTGATCCCATACTCGCACTTTCTTACATTTTACATTTCTGAAAGTGGAATGCACCTTATAATCTATAACACATAACAGTTTAACTTGGCAGTTTTTAATCTTAGCGATAATCAAGGTGCCTTGGATTAAATGAATTAAGGAAGACTAATTCTTCTACCGTTTCGTATTTCTTCATATATGTGATAGCACACATCTCACCTCCAAGGGTTATCAGACTAAGCAGAATAACCCTAGTAGTCATATGACAAAGGAAAACAATGAGAATATAGAGTAGGGCAGCTATTCTAGAGAGCAATTTGGCAGTATACTTAGTTAAATTAAATATACATATGCCATATGAGCCAGAAATTTTACTCCTGAGTATACATGTCAAAAAAATGTGTTACAGAGGACAATGCTACATGTGGTGGCAAGGAGGTAGAGGATATCACTGTGGAAATGGATAGATTTGTGGTGCGCACAGAATTATGTGGAAGTTGGAATAGATGACTAGATATACACAAAGTAATACGAATGTTTTAAAAACAGCACTGAGTAGAAAACAACTTTAAAAGAGATAAAATCTAAAACAAAACATGCAATTTATATTTATGTAAAGGAAAAATAAGATACCCATTTCAAAAATAAATGTTTAAAAAGGTAAAAATTAAAATAGCTGCACAGAGAGGAGGAATGGAAATGAGCTATGGGAATAAAAGTGATCTTGCAACGATCAATACAAAGAAGTCCCTGTGTTATAAACTCAGGACTATGACTAATTCAGTCTTCTACATTTGCAGTCCAAATAGAAAACCACACTAAAAAAACTGTATTAAGCACCATGGGTACAAAAAATATATATATAGTGCTGAATAAGTGTGGCCATTATTTTATTATACGCCAGGCATCTAAGAGCTTACGTGTATTGATTAATTTAATCCTCCCAACAATTCAATGAAGTAAATATTACTGTTATTCTTACTTCCCAGGAAATCAGGGAATAAAAAAAATTAAGGAATTTTCTCAAGGTAATGAGTAGGGCTGAAATTCAAACCCAAACTGCATGTATCTAGAACTGTAGCTCTGATCTAGTACACTACAGAGCCTCTCATTTCCATAAGGTAAAGATTATACTTAAAAAGGAAAGAAGCCATTTACAACCCGCGCAATGCAAGTTGAAAACAAATAATAAAGTGGCCAAGAAACCCTGTAAGTCTGAATATGGCACTTAATAAAATATTTTTTGACCGAGTCAGTGGATTAATGAATGGGAGGCTTATCTCAGTCTTCTTCAATGAGTTGCATTAAAGGAGATCTGGAGGGTGAAGATATATGTGCCAGTAGCATTGCAGAAGTTCATTTGAGGAGTGAAAGCATTATGAATAAAGGACTAGAGATAGGAAACCACTGGATACACTGATAAAATACCAAGTGACCTAGTGTTTGATAGGTGACTGTATAAAGAATCTAAGTATTAGGAGATTCACTTGGGTAGATTATGGGCTTTTCTTAGACTTCTTGATATGAATCCTACCTAGCTCCATCACTTCCATTTGAATGGCCTCAGTATGCTATTAACCACTTGTCGCTCTGTCTCAAGAGCAAAATGGGGTTCATTCCTTCACTTAAGAAATAATTGAGCACTTAATTGAACAGGAACTGTTCTAAGTACTAGAGATACAACAGTGAACAAAAAGAAGTCCCTGGTCCTCATAAACATCACAGTCTATTAAGAGAGACAAATACCAAAGAAACAATCAGGTAATCCTAAAACATATACATAAGGCACAGAAAATAAAGAGGGATGTGCGAAAAAAATGAGGATATTACTTTTGCTGATAACAGCAACAACTACTACTATTTACTGTGTGCTTAATAAATACCGGGCACTAGTCTAACTTATTCTATTGATTCATTTAAGATGACTGCTTATGTACAACACCCTCCCCCACCCCAAAGCACCTATATCTATCTCAAAGAGTTATGAGGATTAAATGAGATAACACATAAAACGTGACTGGCACAGGATAGGCACTCAATAAATGTTAGTTATTAATATGAAAATAAAATTGCCTAAACTATTTATTTACTTCATCAAGACTTGGGATTTAGGACACTTTTTATTTTCCCAGTGGTATAGGCAAAATACTGAAGTACTTAAGTATATAGGCAAGGGCTAAAATTGTAGACTGACTCAGCAAGAGAGAAGATATAACTGAAACAACAAAATGGGTGGGGAAGATAGGAAGAGATGGGATGAAGGGCAAAGGTGGAGGGTTTGCTACTGGAAAGAAGATTTTCTCAGGACAGGAGTAGTAGAGTCAAGAAGTGTCTCCTGTCTTTTTGAAATCACTATAAATTTCTTATAGCTAGTGACAACTTTATCAGGTCTCACATAAAATACTCTGTAATTATAAATAACCACACAAAGCAGAGAGACAAGGACTAGGATATCCCTTTTTATTTGGCAAACACCACTTGTTAAAGACTATGGTAACTGAATTTATATTTGGCACTATGACACAGTAACTATGAAACTGAAAGACAAATACAGTAACTATCAAATAGAAAGATACCAAAGAAACCAAATCTCCAAGGCAGAGAACTATATAGATTCAATAATAATTATGATCTTCATACTTCCCTGCAAAACTAGTAACATCAGGGTTCTCAAGGCAGAAAGTTTGACTAGAAAAAACACATAACATACCTAGATTTAAAAAACTGAGCCTACAGAAGCAAGTCATCCCTGCCCACCTTTAAATCACCCCTTCTTTCAGTACTTTTTGATACACAGAAATATTATTCACATACTCCTTCTAGAATCAGTTTTTTAAAGTTATGCAAGAAAATATAATTACGTTTTTGAAACGATAAGTGTATCGTTGCAAATTCAGAATGTGTATATATATATAATTTTTATTTGTCCATAGCTTGAAGACAATAAATCATTTAGATAACAAAATTTACACCTGATCTTACCTTTGTAAGATAATCTACTTTCAAATTGTCGATCATCATATTTTTCTGGGATAGCTCTATTTTCAGTAACTGAATATTATGAAGTAGTTCTTTCCGTTCAATTAGCTGCCGGGTGATTTTGATTTTACCATCTCGCTCTTCTGATGAGGAAATGTCATCTGTAGGAACTGTTGTTTCTAAACTAATATCTTCAGATTCCAGAGAGCTAGAGACATTCACTATTTTTGATGCCTTAGCAATTTTTCGAGACATTATTATGGGACAGTTTTCTTTTCCAATTCTATTTCAATTTCCTGTAGGTCAAAAAATATTAATTTTAAATGTATTCAAACATTCTCTGTGGAAAGCATAAACGTATATTAAAGAGATACTAAGGACTCCCTAAGGCAATCTGAGGACCCCAAATCTAGAACAGATTAGTAAATTACTGCTCAGATCAAACATATTAAATCAAACTTACTAAATCCTATTATGAACTCAGGCACCTGGATGAGTAAGAAAGAAACCCAGTTCCTGGGGGTAGGTTTATTTGGAGGAAACAAAGAAACGTATGAGATAAAGGATAAAGCTCTAATGCTACTAATACAGGCAGCACATGTTCAATATTAGAGAAATCACTTCTGCCTTGGTCAGGGGAAGGTTATCCATAGAACTTGGAATCTTGGAGGATTTGGGGAGGAGTAGTAAAAAGGGAAAAGCATGCAGGTGTTAAGGTTGGTGTAGAGGTGGGAAAAGTATAGAGCGAGCGGAGGATAGTGGTTGTCAGGCTGGGGCCAAGTCTCTGTGAATCCCACCAAACACAGGCACACATACAACCCTAACAACCAAGGCTGCGGAGAGGCTTGAATGGCAAATGTGTTCGTAATTTATTCTGCAGGCAATGAGGCACCGCTGAAGATTTTTAAAAGGGGAAGCAGAGACAAAAACATTTTTTATAGGCTTGCAGATAGAAGAACGAAAGCAAGAGAATAGAAGACAAAAACTCAAGAATTCTAAATCCAACTTCTTACCCTTTCAAAAGAATTTTAGCAACTCCTCTGTTTTAATACTACACGATATAATGAATTCTTTACGGTATTGCTCATATCGGTTTTTCTAAACGGAACGATGTGTGTGGAGGGAAAACAGCAGGAACTTTAGCTGGATCGGTTTCCCTCCTTTTTAAAGGGCAAAGGGTAAGAATCGGTGAAATCAAGGGCAGGCAACATCACCTGGATTTCAAAGGATCGGGGACTGAGACTGCCTACAGGGCCGGGGTGAAGAAAACCCAAAGTTGGCAGCATCGGAGGATCGCTTGCCCAACGCGGGGAGGGGGAGGGACGGTCCGCAGCTACTACCTCGGCAGTTTCAATTACTCCGCGTCCAAGGCTGGACCAGCCGCCACTTCTCGGAGCTGAAGGTGTCTTCAGACAGCAGCTCAGGTTGCATCACCTCAAAAACCAATCTCAGGCAGGGGACCGTTAGGACCCGTAACCAGGACAACCATTTCGGCGCCGGGAGGAGGACGGTGGAAAGCGACAGCGCACGGACGCTCAAGCCGCCGGAACTTAGCCGGGATCGGCCCAGGCGCGGGAAGCAACGCATGTTGGGAGCTGGAGTCCAGAGGCGGGTCCCGCCCACATCTTGGGCGGAAATGGCTCCGGGATCCGCCCATCCTTCGAGCTCAAGCCCAATCCTCGCAGCCCTCGGAGAGCCAACCAACGTCAGTCTCGACGTTTTCCCGCGAGAGGTGCTCGCTAATAGCCTGGAGCGGGAAGGGGCGAATCTCTGGGTAAAGTATAGTTGTGCGCCGGGGCGCCTAGCTGGACGTTTGTCGCCGGAAGAGGGCTGTCGCAGTCGGGGTTCTCCGCGTTAGACAAGATGCTGAAGTCCAAGACTTTCTTAAAAAAGACGCGGGCGGGCGGCGTGATGAAGATCGTGCGCGAGCACTACCTGCGGGATGACATCGGCTGCGGCGCGCCCGGGTGCGCGGCGTGCGGCGGTGCGCACGAGGGGCCGGTCCTGGAGCCGCAGCCCCTGGACCCAGCGAGCAGCCTCTGTCCGCAGCCACACTATTTGCTGCCTGACACCAATGTGCTGCTGCACCAGGTGCGTCGGCGGGCGAACCTGGGGCAACGCGGCCCCCCCAGGAATAGGGTTGTGACAGGAAAACTGACGCCCAAGGAGGCTCGTCTTGGGCATCACGCGCTGAGGGAGAGGCAAACCCATTCGGGACCCATGCCTCCCGTCCCCCAGGCTCAGGTTCTTTTCCTTGTATGTACTGTTTTTGAGTTCTTGGAATCATAAAGATTTTAGATAACGTTATTTTTCTAACTCCTGGTGTCTCTTCTGCCTTAGATTTTAACTGGAGGCCTGGGACCTGGGCTTCTGTGGCCTCCAGCCTGCGACCCCCAGGCAGCTTGTAAGTGCCTACTAACGAAAACGATGTGGGCCGATGTATTTCTTTATTAATGGACGTAATTCTGTGAAGTTTTAGAATTAGTCTGTTTACATATGCTTTTTTCTACTAGACCGGAAGGGTTGTTTTTTTTTTTTTGGTAGCAAAGTATCTCCTTACCTTAATGTATATTTAGGGTGTTTTTTTTTAAAATTCTCACCGGGGATATGTTTTACTGATTTTTAGATTTTTAGAGAGAGGAAGGGAGAGAGAGCTGAGAGAAAGAGAGAGAAACATGGAGAAACAGCGATGTGAGAGAGAAACAATGATGTGTGGATGTAAGAGAGGAACATTGATATGTGGATGTGAGAGAGAAACATCCATGTGAAAGAAACATTGATGTGTGGATGTGAGAGAAACATCCACCTGAGAGAGGAACTTGGTTGCCTCCCACATTCTCTCTGACGGTGGAACACCACCTTTTGGTGTCCCGGGATGCTCCAACCAACTGAGCCACCTGGTCAGGGTTATAGTTCATGTTTTTAAGGCCATAGGGTTTTATGTTCGACAGAAACAATTTACAAATGAACATAGGAAAAATTAATTTTTCTTTTTTTTCCTTTAAGATTGATGTTCTTGAGGACCCTGCCATCAGGAATGTAATTGTACTACAAACAGTTCTGCAAGAAGTGAGAAATCGGAGTGCCCCAGTATATAAACGAATCCGAGATGTGACTAATAACCAGGAGAAGCATTTCTATACGTTCACTAACGAGCACCACAGGTAGGAGGAAAATAATGATAATTACTAGAAAACCACAGAATTATCTAAATTTGGGGGAGGGCTCCTATCAGTAATTTGTGATATCTGATAGGTTTCATACTTGCAGGAGTTTTATTTGGTTCTCATGCAGTTGTACAGAAGATAATGCTAAGTAGACCTAATTAAGATCACATAGGCATTGATTGGATCAAACCTAAAACCAAGGTCTTCTGACTCCTAGGCTATATAGTAGGTACTTTTACTTCTAAAATGTTTTCATTTTGAATTGATTTTAGTATGAGTTAAGCAGTTGTATCATGGTAGATAAAATTTGCCTAGGTTCCTGGAATACCACATTATTTGAATAGCCAATATAAGTTAATAAAATGTAAAAGTTTGTGAAGGAGGTTTTAAATATAAAGCAGATTTGTTCTTAATGGGCTTTTAAAAGTTAAACTAATATCTTATAACTGAATATATTGAAGAAGATAAGGTTATAGTGTAGAATTCTTTGTTATATTTCAAATTCAAGACCTGTGTTTGAAAATAATGTGTGATCTTTGAAAATACACAATTTTTTATGTTACATAAATCTATGATGCGTCTTAGTATGCTTTTATTAGATTGGATCAGGACTTTCAACCTTGTCACTGCTGACATTTTGAACTGGATCATTTGTTATGGGTTGGCTCTCTTATGCATTATAGGATGTTTAGCAGCATCCCTGGCTTCTATCCACTAAAAGCCAGTAGCAACCCTTCCTCCTCATGCACAGAGTTGTAACAACCCAAAATGTTTCCAGATGTGCCAAATGTTCCCAGGGGACAAAATCACCCCCATTGAGGACCCCTGGGTTAGCTGGTAGATCTGGTAATGAAATCCCATTGGAATATGCAAATTTAAAAATTTAATTTCTCAATTTTCTCTTCTTGATTCTTATATCCCAAACTTAAAAACAAAACTGTTCTTGTAAAGAATATCAGTAAAGCACTTCTATCCTTCTTATTCCTAGCTCCTCCTTGAAATCTAGAAGCAGAAATGTCACTTGTTTTTCAGTGCAGAAATACCCAAGTTTTTGTGGAACATAATCATCAAATCCCTAATCAGACATTATTTTGTTAGCTTAAGTGTAGTGAATAGAGCTTATCAATACTGGGGTTGACAGGAAAAATCTTAGGTCTTAGGACACTTGGGCAAATCTCCTCTAAGATTCTGTTGTTCAGGTCATGCTAAAACTAGTTCATAAATTTATGACAGTGTCTTTGATTGTTACACTTAAAGCATTTTAGGTACATTTAATGGTGAGGGATAAAATAATTCTAAAAAGTATTACTATAAATAAGTCTAAAATTTTTTAATTGATTCTGTTATCTTTAAGCACTAGAAGTTATTGTAGTGAGTTTTGTTATTCTTAAATTTGGCTTGAAAAACAGACTTAAATAAAGAAGTATGCTGATGTATATGGGAGTTCAGAGTAGATAGACTTAGAAAGGAGTATGCAGTCACATCTATCTGCTCTTTTAGTCTCTAGATAGCCTCTGGCATTTATTTTGTGTTTACCATGGGTTATTTACATGCATTGTATATTTAATTATAGAATCATATGATCATAAACCATCTATTTATAGCTTTTAGGAATTACTGTTAATCTACAGTTCAAATGAAATCTCATTATGAGACCTACAAAGTTTTTTCCAACAGACCATTACTTATTTGATGTTTCAACCTGAGCATAAATTCTGATCTTGATTTTCTTTTTGACAAAGTAAAGTTGTTTTAGCCTTTTTATTGTTCCATTAATAACATTATTTTATTTTTCTAAGCTGATTGTTGTCTTAGAGACTTAACTATAAGGATCGTATTTATTTCCTCTCTGAGGTATAAATCTGAATACATTCAAGAGAAAAAGATATACTCTTCACTTTTTTTTTTTTTAAATATGTCTTTATTGATTTCAGAGAGAGGGAAGGAGAGGGAGAGAGAGAGATAGAAACATCAATGATGAGAGAGTCATTGATCGAGCCCGCAGCTCCGGCATGTGCCCTGACCAGGAATCGAACCCCGACCGCCTGGATCCCAGGTCGACGCTCAACCGCTGAGCCATGCCCGGCTGGGCTTGACTTTTAAGTTTAGTGGTTATTAAGCATTTATGTTCCAAGATTTCTTACACGTGCTTGTTTTTATTGATTTTTATTCTTTTAAAAATTTTTTCTTTCCTCTACATTTAGAGAAACTTATGTAGAACAAAAACAGGGAGAAAATTCTAATGACAGGAATGACAGAGCAATTAGAGTAGCAGCAAAATGGTACAATGAACATTTGAAGAAAATGTCAGCAGAGAATCAGCTGCAAGTTATCTTCATAACAAATGACAGGAAAAACAAGGAGAAAGCCATAGAAGAAGGAATACCAGCATTCACTTGTAAGTCTAAATGTAGAAACTGTTAATTCATGTTTGTAAATGCATATAAAAATTATCAGGCCCATGGTCAGAAATTCACTTGACTATAATGTTTTCATAGTCCTTTATTACTGCATGTGATATTTTTGCAGTATTAAATTTCTCTGCACTTCTAAGCTTAGTGTGTTGTGCCTAGTGGCTAATTTCCCCATCACTGGAAATTTGTTTGGAATTTGTTTAGCCATAAAAGCTCACATATATGTTTGACCCATTGTCTGTGCTTGGGCATGACCACATCAACAGATAGGCTTTTTAAAACAAATAAATAAATAAAATATTGATGTTCTTCCATTTCTAAAAAAAAAAACCACTTGAATTTATCAAGAACAATAAAACTTATTTTTCAGGTGAAGAATATGTAAAGAGCCTCACTGCTAACCCTGAACTCATAGATCGTCTTGCTTGTTTGTCTGAAGAAGGGGTATGTTTGAGTTTTGTTTTATTTCGTTGATGAAAAGTGAAAATATTAAAATAGCCACTTTGGGTTATGAAATTTAAAAATTGTAATGTTGGTGGGAATTGGGATAGGAGTTGGGTTCTAGACAATAAGAGTGGTTGTCATAGGCTTATCAAAATGTCATTCCTAAAAGACTTGACTTTCTAAATTAGTGCTGTTTGCCAGTATATAATATCCTCAGCAATGTGATTAGGGCCTGGCACTTGTAGCACTGTTGAATGAATAAATAAAGGAACCCATGGCTGGTTTGTTAATAGGAGTAGGTATTTGACAAAAAAATGATGAGCACTGCACACTAGCAAATACCAAAGGAGGAGGGTAGGAAGTTATAAGAGGTAGGACAGGAAGGGTAGGGGACCCATAACAAGGACCTAGAATTTGTTTTGTAGATCAGTAATTTTTAAATGATCTTACAAAGATCTCCCTAAAGGACTGCTATGAAGAGATGATAGCAGAGAAGATTCTGGGCTCCCTACCTTATAATGGGAGGCTAAAAGAACTTAAGGGTATATAAAAGTATGCCTGGGAGGGATAGGGGAGAATGATGAAAAATGTTACTTATTTGAAAGGGCACTCTAACATTGATACATAATATGATGCGCTGTATCAAGGGTAAGATTAGAGAGGTAGAGGGAGCACTGTAATAGCAGTTGTGAAAGGGCATTCTGCAGGAGTCATTAAACTTCATGAGCCCTCATTCCCTTACATGTAAAGTGTGTTTGGCATTAGTGACTTCATAGTGTTGTTATGAGGCTTGAGTGAGATAATAACAGTAGTATTAATAAAATTCTTATCTCAGTGCCTGGCACATAGTCAGGGGAAATGTAAATAGTAGCTTTTGTTATTATAGAAATAGGTTTTATGTAATAGAACATTATTCGTACATCCAGTCTTGACAGTATTTTTCCCATCCCTGTTTGCCTTCAACCATTTAGAAAACTAAATGGAAGTGAGAAAATAAAAGCTGGGCTTGATTTTGGAATGTAGGTTTAGGATTGCCCTAAGATGTAGCCACTAGTTGCATGTGGCTGTTTAAATTTAATTCAAGATAAAAATTCAGTTTCTCAGTTGCACTGTTCACTTTAAGCGTTCAAGAGCCACTTGTGCCTAGTCGCTTCCGTTTTGGACATCACAAAAAGAGTATTCCCCTTCATCACAAAGTTGTTTTGAATAGCACTGATCTAGAAGAAGAAACAAGTAATCTAACATTGGTAATACATAGTATTTGATTAAGTACTATGGTAGCAAGTGTAGGATACGGTGAAATTATAGTCAGTGTTGTTGTAATACAACATGTATGTTCTTCAAATTCACTGTCCTATTCAATATCATGTAATAATAAACCACAGAGCTTATGGGAAAATATGGTTAGGGGCACATACTCAAAAACTTCATGAAGTGGTAGAAAGAGTTATCAGAATTTAGACAAAGTTGTTACACCAGATGAAGATGGTGAGGCTCATAACATGGTAATTGTTAGATGTTTGGGAGGCTCTGTTTGTGTTTTGTGGATTCCTTTGCAGCTTGGTTCACCTGTTACAGTTTTGTTCATTCACCTAGTATTTTCTAATGTATCAGTTGCATTGTAACAGTTTGTGTTTTCAAAACAAGCAGTATAGTAGAATGCACTGTACTTAGCAAGGACACCCAACCCAGATTTGGAATGTCAAGGCTTCTTGACAGAAGTAATGTCTAAGCTGAGATGTAAAGGATGTTAACTAAGCAAGTTTGTTTTGAGACAGGATCATTTTAGCTCAGTTATGTAAAGGAGTTAGTCATGGCAATAACTAGGGGAAGAGCATTTTGTGCAGAGGAAACAGCAAGTTCAAAGGTTAGAATAAGTTGGTAAGATCAAGAAAGAGCTAAAAGGGATGGAATGAGCAAGGGAGAAAATGTTAGTAATGAAGTTAGAACTGTAGGCAGGGACCAGTAGTATATAATGAATCATGGGAAAAGACTGCATTTAGTCTTCTGGTGCTGGATAGCTTTTGAGCAGGGGACTAATATGACCTATCTGGCTGCTCTAAGAATTGATTAGAAATAAGATTCTCCAGGTAGGAGAATATTTTAGTACTTCTGGGGAGAGAAGACAAAATTGGACCACGGTGGTAGCAGTTAAGGTAGTGAGAAGTACTCAGATATTGGGTATATTTTGTAGATCGGTGTTTTATGACTTGGTGATGGATTAGATGGGTCTATGGGGGAATATGGATGACTCTAGGTGTTTTACCTAAGCAACTACGTAAATAGTATCGCTTCATTTATACAAGATGAAGGAGGAGGCAGGATTAGGTAGAAAATCATAAGTATAATTTTAGACATTTTAAGTTTGAAATACCTGTCAGAGCTCCAAGTACTTTTATGGTATGCACAGTTGGGTATACAAACCTGTAGCTCCTGTGGGAGGTTAGGACTAGACACAAATTTGGAAGTCATCAATATATAGGTGGTATATAAAGTCTAAAGACCAAATGAGATGATCTGGGGCAGGGGTTGGCAGACTTTTTTTTTTTTAAACAGCTTTATTGAGCTGTAATTCACATACCATACAACCCATCCGTTTAACCCTTTGCGGTCGTTTGTCTACTCTCAGCCACCAAAGCTTTTTTACCGTTCCAGTCGTATGTCTGCTCTCAGCCACCACAGCAAGGAACCGTAAGAATCTTATTCATGTATCAGTTCGTAATTTCTCTGAAAGCTCTTAATTCCTACCAGTACGACACCCATGTCCAAATTTAATACGACCGCAAAGGGTTAAAATACAGATTTTTTTTTTTTTTAAGTGTATTCACAGAATTCTGTAACTATCACCACAGTCTAATTTTAGAATGTTTTCTTTCTCCGTCAAAGAAACTCCATACTCATTATCACTCTCTTCCACTCTCCCCCTGAAGTGCTCTTGCTTCAGCCCTAAGCAACCACTGATTTTTCTGTCTGTAACTTTATTCTGGACATTTCATATAAATGAAATAATGTGGTGTGTGGTTTTTTGTGACTGGCTTTTTTCACTTAGCCTAATATTTTCAGTTTTCCCATGTTATAGTATATATCAGTACTCCATTTCTTTTTATTGCTGAATAATATTTCACTGTGTGGTATATGCCACATTTTATTTATCTGTTCACCAGTTGATGGACATTTTAGTTGTTTCCACTCATTGGCTATTAATGAAGGATGCTACCATGAACATTTATGTACAAGTTTTTGTGTGGACATGTGCTTTTATTTCTCTTCAATATGTGCCTTAGGTTTATACAAGTGGATTTTCTGGGACAGAGGATAATTTTATGTTTAATTTTTTGAGGGACTGCCAAACTGTTTTCCAAATATTTCAGATATATATGTGTTTTCCAAAGTGCATTCCCATAAGCAGTGTATTAGGATTCCAATTTCTCCATTTTCTCACCAATACTTGTGATTGTCTTTTTTATTATAGCCGTTCTAATGGGTGTCAAGTGATACCTAATTATGTTTTTGATTTGCATTTTCCTAGTGATTGATGGTGATAAGCATTTTTTCATGACCTTGTTGCCCATGTGTGTGTATGTGTGTATCGTGTTTCTGTTTTAGGGACTATGCTTATTAAAATCCTTTGCCTATTTTTTAGTTGGGTTGTCTTTTGAGTTGTAAAAGTTCTTTATATAAAATTCTGGATACAAGTTTCTTATTATGGATATGCAAATATTCTCTCCCAGGCAAACTTTTTCTGGAAAGGATCAGATAGTCCCCCCTTTTTTTAGTTTTGCAAGCTATATAGCCTCTGTTGCAAATACTCAATCTCTGCTATTGTATAAATACTGCCATCAACAGTAGATTAATGATTGAGCATTGATGTGTTCCAGTAAAACTTTATTTGGCGCCTGGAACGTAGTTTGCCTAGCTGTGATGTAGAGAATGTGTATGGGCAGGAAAGAGAGGACCAAGGGCTGAGCTTTTGGGTTGAGAAGTGAGAGACATGAGGGGAGCCAAACCATCCAAAATGATGTAAGAGGAAAACCAGGTGAGTGTGAAATTCCTAGAAGCTGAGTACAGAGAATGTTTCCAGGACAAGGGAATGATCATCTGTGTCAAATGTTGCTGACATATCAAATTAATGAAAACTGATGATTGGATTTAGCATTATTACAGTTTGGGGGACCTGTCCAGAGTACTTTTGGTGAGAGGGAGGCAGAAGTCTGACTAGTATAGGTGAAAAAAGAAGAGAGAAATAATTACTTTCAATGCTGTAATCAAAGAAGTGAGGTGGTATTTGCAGAGCAAGTGGGATCAAGGGGCTTTTTGTTATGTTTTTTTTTAAAAATATGTCTTTTATTGATTTCAGAGAGAGGAAGGGAGAGGGGGAGAGAGAGAAGCATCAGTGATGAGAGAGTCATTGATTGCTGCCTCCTGCATGCCCCCTACTGTGGATCAGAGTCCATAACCCAGGTATGTGCCCTGACCAGGATTCAAACTACAGTCTCCTGGATCATAGGTCGATGCTCAACAGCTGAGCCATGCCGCCTGGGGTTTTTTTGTTGGTGGTAGCAGTGATGGGTTTCTTTTCTTTTTTTTTAAAGATGGGAGGAAGTAAGGGAGTAAATGTAGATTAAAAAAAGGAGAAAGACCTATCACTGAGCCTTAGGATACTATAGCATTTATAGATCTGGAACAGGAGAATTGGCAGAGCAGACTAATCAGTGCAGTAGGACAGAAACCAAAGTAAAAATGATTTGGATGTTGGTGTGGCAGTTCCCAACGTAACCTCTATCTTATATCCTTAGCTATTTAAAGTAGCCAAAATGAAAATAGCATTTCTTATGCTTTAGTAGCCATAGCCTTTTCATGGAATTGAGGCTTTGAATTATTCTATGGGTATCTGCCCGCACACTTAAATACACACCTTCATTTTGGGAGGCCTGGGGTGGATGGTGGAGGTATGCAGAGTTTCTTAGTGACATACATCTGTGGCTAAACACCTAAATGTAATGAAATTGAAATATTTGTGTAAGTTGCCCTAAGACTAGAAAGATTTTTTTCTCATTGTGCTATATTTTCTCATTCGTGGAGTTGTAGATACCTGTACCATGATGTGGAAGGTATTTAAAAGAAATTACTTGATAGTGATAATAGTTATATGCTGAGTGTACAGAAGACTTACATACTAACTATATCTTTTGGTTTGCTTATTTCACAGAATGAAATAGAAAGTGGAAAAATAATATTTTCAGAGCATCTTCCCTTAAGTAAGCTACAACAAGGTATAAAATCTGGTACATACCTTCAAGGAACATTTAGAGCCAGCAGGGAAAATTACTTGGAAGCTACAGTATGGGTTCATGGAGATGCTGAAGAAAATAAAGAGGTAAGTGTGTAAATATATTCCTTATACACTAAACACTTTTTGTTCATTAGTTTCTTTCATCGGTATTTAAAATTCTGTATGAGAATTTAAATTTGCTTTGTGCTCCCAGTTTATCAGCTTGAAGGCAGTTATGTGGGAGGTACAGATACTAGAATTAATCACTTTTTTTTGAAAACAGCTTTAGAGAAGAACTTTCTATTAACCTACTTTTAGGGAATAAAATCTAGTCAAATAATAATAAATAGAATGCTTCTATTTTATATGTTATGACCAGCTGTGGGAAATGCTATTTATATAACATGTAATTGCTCCAGAGGACTTTACACACTTTAAAGTGAATAGCCGTTATTTTGGGATGCTCACTGTCTGCCAGGCATTCTAACTGCTTTGCATGCTGCTTTTTTCATTTACTCTTCAACCCAGCCTATAAAAATAGGTACTCTTTTTGTGTTTTATCAATCAAGACCCTGGGGTTTAGAGAGGTTAAGAAGTTTTCCCAAGGTCCCTTGGTACTAATGTAAGAGTTATGGCGGAGCCATGAACACAACCCATATTTTCTGACAATGTTTTTTCTACTTGATACTGAGAAGAGGGTGTAGTAAAGGAACACTATAAAAAAGGAAAATATAAAGGAGGAGAAATAGAGATACATAGAGACATTCAGAATATATCTAAACTTCTGTTAGGTAACCTTCCCATTATTGCCATTAAAAATATCTGGACACATGCCATTTACTGTTTTACACAGATAATGTTACAAGGACTTAAAAATTTAAACCGAGCTATTCATGAAGACATTGTGGCTGTGGAGCTTCTCCCCAAGAATCAGTGGGTAGCTCCATCTTCTGTGGTTTTACATGATGAAGGTCAAAATGAAGATGATGTGGAGAAAGAAGAGGAAACAGAATGCATTGTATGAAACCAAGCAAGTTTTAATTTTTGTCTGTGTAGCTTTGTATAGTCAGTTTGTTAGATATTAAACAAGTTTTATTGCTTTCAGATTTATTGAACAAAATTACAGTTCTACACAGAGTTGATTTTTTACCCCCTCTAATTATTTAAGTAGTCTTTTAAATTTAATGTCTTATGTTGCTCAAATAAACCGGTTTAAATACAGAAAGACTGTTGAGTATGAAACTTGAACCATATGACATTCAGAACATGATTTGTCTGAATTAGTGAGTTTTAAGTAAATACAAATTAAAATTTTCTGAAATGCTTTTACATAATGTTAAAATTCCCTTAGCATAATAGATATACTTCTGGGCCCTTATATTTGAGTCTGTTTAATAATAATTCCATCTAAGTATTAAATTTATTATGAAGAGAAAACTTTCAGTTGTTTCTTAGAAGCCAAAGTCAACCTGATATGACCTATTTATTTCCCTATTTTAGAATCACAAGAATAATGTAATTATTCTCAGAACATGAGGTGTTCTTTTTCCATGAGTTATATTCAGTGCTTTGGAGTCTTATCGTGACATTATTCCTGTAGAGCGTAGGCCATAGAAGCGTGTTAGAAGTGAAATACCATAAGATCCTTCTGTGTCTAGTAAGAAATACTCTTTAGTTGGATTTTTATTTTGGATAAGGAAGAACCATTAAAGATACATTTCTTTTTTTAAAGGAATTAATAAATGCCACACAGCTAGTTAGTGCAAACTAGTACTAAAATCCCAGTTCATTAATTCCCAGGCCTGTGTATGTGTTAGTAAATTCTCATATTGAAACTGAAAAGAGTTGAATTCTGATATACTTATTCAGTTATATTTATTTTTTCAACTGTTTTTGTAGTCCCTTATTATTGTGGAAAATTTCCATAGTTTGGTTTGTCAGCTCTTGCCTAGAATTTTGAAACATCAAGATTCCATACTTCTATGTCATAATTTAGGGCCTGAAAATATTAGCATCCATATTCATATTCTGATTATGAAGGGAAATTGTGTCATTATACCTAAAGGAAAAATAACTGAAGGTTTTTTATTTTTATCTTTAAATCCCAGCTTAAGACTGCTATAAATGAAAAAATGTTGAAGCCTACAGGTAGAGTTGTAGGAATAATAAAAAGGAATTGGAGACCATATTGTGGCATGCTTTCCAAGTCTGATATTAAGGAGGTGAGTAGAGAGCATGTTGCTATGTAATAAAAAATGATACAATTTAATAGAACTTACAGCCCACATCCCCTTGCCTACATCCTGATTTTGTGTGTGTATGTGAAATATTTTTTCTAATTTTCTCTAGTCAAGAAGACATCTTTTCACACCTGCTGACAAGAGAATTCCTCGAATTCGGATAGAAACCAGACAGGCTTCTGCTTTGGAAGGACGGAGAATTATCGTTGCTATTGATGGATGGCCCCGAAATTCCAGATATCCAAATGTAAGTTTGAATTAGTAATTTTATTTTAGAATATTTAAAATTAGGGATTAAAATTGCTTCTTTTAGTGAAATTAGAAAATGCTTATGTATAAACTTCATACTGAAATTTAGGAATATTTCACAAAATTACTTGATAAGTAGTGCATCCAATTTGAAAATTAATCTTAATGAACTTCCAGTGTAAATCATTTGGTTACTTTTACTCAAATTTTCAAACATAACTTTCATTGATAGTGTCTACAAAAACAGTATTTAAGATCTAAGTAGATGCTAATAAACAGACTTTAAAGCTACTGTATTTGAAGCAAATTTTAAACTTGAACGATTACAGGAAATAAACTAGGCCTTTACTAAGTCTCCAAACTAGACACGTGAGAAGTCTCATCATTATCAGCTTCAGTTTACCAAGGGGTCATTTCTAAGTAGTAGTTATGGGTAAATTTAGAAATACTAAGGTTATATATAAAAGCTCAAGAGCTCAATGTGATAATAAAATATAAATTACCCAGGAAAAAGGGATAAAATATACCTTTCTAATAATAACTTTCGGTTTTAGGGACACTTTGTGAGAAATTTAGGTGAAGTTGGAGATAAAGAGACTGAAACCGAAGTTTTATTACTTGAGCATGATGTCCCCCATCAGCCTTTTTCACAGGCTGTTCTTAGCTTTCTACCAAAGATGCCCTGGGGCATTACTGAAAAGGTGAGTTGAAAAGAACTCTTACCCTGGCTGGTGTGGCTCAGTTGGTTGAGTGTTGTCCTGTGCACCGAGGTTGCTGGTTGGATTGTGGTCAGGGCAGATGCCTGGGTTGTGGGCTCAATCCCTGGTAGGGGGCATAGGCAGCCAATTGATGGTTCTCTCTCATTAATGTTTCTCTTCCTCTCCCTTCCTCTCTCTCTCCAAAATCAATAAAAAATATTTTAAAAACTCTATGAATTATTATATCTGATTTAATTTTGTTTGAATTCTGTATGTGTTTTTAAATGTAGAAACCATAGTCCCCTCCTCCCCCACATTTAGTTGGGTACAGAACTCTCAGGTATTACAAAAATAATTTGCTTTACTGAAAGGTAATTTTTTCTAGAGGACTGATACTAGCTTATGTCAAATTTTTCAAAGGCAAGGAAACCACAAGTTGCAAACCATGTCTGGTTATTAAGAAATAAGACAAAGTTTTTTTTGTTTTTTTAAAATGTTGATTTCATGCCCGACTGGGCATGGCTCAGCGGTTGAGCGTCGACCTAGGATCCAGGCGATCAGGGTTCGATTCCCGGTCAGGGCACATGCCCGGGTTGTGGACTCGATCAGTGACTCTCTTGTCGTTGATGTTTCTATCTCTCTCTATCCCTCTCCTTTCCTCTCTCTGAAATCAATAAAGATATATTTAAAAAAAATAAAAATAAATAAATAAAATAAAATAAAAATGTTGATTTCATAAGAGCTGTGCTGCATTTCTACTGCTAAAACAGTTTTTTATTTCTTAGTCATGTGGTATCTTCTAGGACATGAAAAACCGAGAAGATCTGAGACATCTATGTGTTTGTAGTGTGGATCCACCAGGATGTACTGATATAGATGATGCTCTGCATTGTAGAGAACTTGAAAATGGAAATTTGGAGGTATTCATTTTTTAATTACATTCTTATCCAAATATAGTTTTGTTCTTGAGTTCATTTTCTTTTCACCTGTTGTAGAATTTATTTGTGAATTATTTGTGCTAGGTATAGTCAGTTGTAGCTGCAGAGACTAATGGGCATGTATCAGAAATTGAAATGCTGAATGTGACAGAGTCCTTTTTCAATTTAGCTAAATTTCTTCATATTTAAACTCCATTTATCCAATCAAGCATGTTGACAGCTTTTCATTTTTATCTTTTTAAGGTTGGTGTTCATATTGCTGATGTTAGCCATTTTATTAGGCCAGGAAATGCTTTGGATCAGGAATCAGCCAGAAGGGGAACAACTGTGTATCTTTGTGAAAAGGTAAATGTGTTAAATTTAAAATGGAATTTTGATGCATGCTCATAACTTTTTTATGATGTTTTATTCTTAATAATAAAGTCATCTGAGGTGTTTGCTGGGGAAAAGACAGCCTCAGTATTTAGTGAAATTTGGTAGCTATTATATTAATTGTGTATTAGTTCATAGAGATCATGGGCACTTTTGAATTCTTGAATAGTCAAAAGTTTGGAATAGTACGTGAATTGGCTAAAAGACTAATGATACACAGAATAAGGTGACCTTAAATCAGTGAAAACATTGCAGTGTTTTTTGTTATTGAATGGTCCAAATAATAAGTAGGTGTAGTTGATATAAATTGTTCTATGGCATTTAACTTACTGTTTGTGGATAACTAATTAAAATGTATTTTTTGTTTTCTATAAAGTCGTGCATTTATTCTGTCACAGTTTCCTGCTTATTCTCCTTTATGTATAGCGCCATAAAGTTACAGAGAAAAACTGAAAATAGAGGGGAAAGTTAAGCTTAGTCTGTTTTGAATTCATTGTCAAAGTCCCTTCTAGCTTTTTTCCATAAATTTAGTGTTGTCTTTTTTAGTATTTTAAAAGACCATATAGTTTCTGTTAGCCTTGGAGAAAGGTCCAGTCACAGAGCTAGCAGGGCTTGTGTCAGTTCTAGTACACACTTACTATGCAGACCAGAGATTTCATACTTTCAGAAGACAAAAAATCCACTGACATGAAGGCCATTTTTCTTTCATTGCTTCCCTTTTGTAACCATTTTGTGTAAGCACTTTTCTAGATACTGACTTTTTATTTCATGTTTTCTCCATTCTGTTCACAAAGATCAGAATATGTGTGGATATAGCTAAGTAATCTGTGACTCTGTTTTATCTGTTCCAGAGGATTGACATGGTTCCAGAGTTGCTTAGCTCTAACTTATGTTCCTTAAGATGTAACGTTGACAGGTATTTATGCATGTTTTTTCATAAGAACATAGTAGTTACTACTTTAACTGATTCCCATTAAGACATACTGTATTTTTTCCCATAGGCTGGCATTTTCATGTATTTGGGAAATGAATCACAATGCTGAAATCTTAAAAACGAGGTTTACCAAAAGTGTCATTAATTCAAAGGTTAGTTTCATGGTTAATATTTAATGTTTAAAATCTTTGATTCTTTTAATAGTGTTCTAGATTGTTTTGAAAAAATTTAGGTTTATTAAGAATTTTCCCTGTGTTGCAGCTTATGCATGGTTAGCATTTTCAAAGTTGGCCTGTATACCATCTTCTTGTTCCTCATGTTTATTCATAGAAATGACATTGTAAGTCAGTGTTGGATTCCCGCAGACCCAGCCTGAGATGTGTGTTCAGACAGAATGGAGCCAGGGTGTCTTCCTCATCCTTTCCCTTTTTCTTGTACTTCTCCCCAGATTCCCTGTATTCTCATTTTCCCCTCAATCTTCCTCTAAGGTTTGCCAAACCCTTTTCTTTCAGTGATCCACTTTTTAAATTTACCTGCTTTTTTCCTCCCCCTTTAATATTATTCTTTCTATTGTGATCAATTAGCAGTTGGAAAGAAAGCAGTGTTTGACTGACAAATAGATGTGTGACTGATTTAAGCCTTCCTAGATTTTTAAATAGCAATGAATTAATTTTTCTCCCAGACTTTGCCAATATAACAAAGTTATATGGGGAAAAAATTAGTAAACATGTAACAGAAAACATCTTTAGAAGGGGAACTCTTAGCTCCCAGTAGAGTAGTTGGCTGTCCCCAGAATCTGACCTGGCTTGCATCATCTAACACACTTACACTGTTCCTGATTTTTACTTGTGAAGTTACTTTTTTTAAAAATCCTCACCTGAGGATATGTTTACTGATTTTAGAGAGAGGGAGGAAGAGAGAGAGAAACATCAGTGTAAGAGGGAAACAACATTGATTGGCTGCCTCTCATACGTGCCCCAACTGGGATCAAACCTGCAACCTAGGTATGTGCCCTGACTGGGAATTAAACCTACAACCTTTTGTAAATTTTTTATTTTTGGTGCACAGGTTGATGCTCTAACCACCTAAGCCACCAGGCCAGGGCATGAAGTTACCTTTAAAAAAAAAATCAGCTAAAAAGTGGTAGTATTCCATGAGGAGTGAAACAGAAACAGAAGCAGCTATTTGTATATTTGTATTGAAATTGGAAATTACTTTAAATCTTTTTCTATTGTGATTTGTCTCATTTTTAGATACTTAATTTTGGGTGTTTAGGAGATTTTCCTGCAAAACCTGATGATTAGATTACTACAGCTTTCTTAATTATTTGCCAGTGTGTAGGAGAGTAATTTTCCTAGAAAGGATTTCACTTTCCAGTTATTATCAGAGAATAATCAAACCTTGCTTATTATTTTAACATTACCGAGTATTTATACATTAACTGAAATAGGAAAGTAATTAAAGTTTAAGCAATTTATATACTAATAATACTACCGTACTACTTTAATGTAAGTTTGTTTATGTTGTATAATGCATCAGATAAGAGTTAATGAACCAGAAATCATAGCTGTGAAATATAAATATTATAGTTAGGCCCGGCCGGGCGTGGCTCAGTGGTTGAGTGTCGACCTGGGATCCAGGCGATTGGGGTTCGATTCCCGGTCAGGGCACATGCCCGGGTTGCGGGCTCGACCAATGACTCTCTCATCATTGGTGTTTCTGTCTCTCCCTCTCCCTCTCCCTTTCCTTTCCTCTCTCTCTGAAATCAATAAAGATATATTTTTAAAAATAAATAAATAAATAAATAAATAAATATTATAGTTAGGAATCTCTCTTTTGTTAATGATATTTAGGTTTTTCAGAATCATGGATTTTATGTAGTGGAAGTATGAGAATGTAGTAAACCAGTTTTTATACTTTATGAGGGTTATATTAACATGGTTTCTTCCTTAGGCTTCCCTTACATATGCTGAAGCTCAGATGAGAATTGATTCAGCAGCCATGAATGATGATATTACCATTAGTCTCCGTGGACTAAATAAACTAGCAAAAATTTTGAAAAAAAGAAGAATCGAAAAAGGGTACATTTCAAAAATATCTATTATCGTAGTTGTTAATTCATTTATCTTGGTATTATGATAACTTGTGAACTCTTTAAAGTGTTTCATTGTGGACAATGATCATTTATTTAATAGGCTGACTAAGGACTCTTATGTAGAGACATCCTACTTCTTCTAACTACCTTTTAAATATTAGCAACTTGATTCTGGACTGATGTTTGTTCTAGAGTTCTGTCCTTATAATTAGTTATCCTAAAAACTGATGTGTTTGAGGTAAAGAAGTTCTAAGAAAGTAAGAGCTCCTTAATACTCTTCTGTGGATTGTTTCTAATTTTAATTAGAAGTGAGTTTCCGTGCTGAACATTAATTTTCAGTTTAAATAAATGTAGAGGAATTTCTTATATTACTTTAGAGTTGGAAGAGATTTTAGAGATTGTTTAATCTAATACCTCTATTTTTTAAACGATCAGAAGTTATATAGTAGAAACTTCGTTCTTGAACTTAATTTGTTGTGGAAGACTGTTGGAGAAGTGATTTGTTCGAAAACCAAATCATTTTTTCCCATTAGAAATAATGTAAATTGAATTTCCTGAGATGTTAACAATGTGAGGTTTAGTGGAAAACAGTCCTTCGCTTGTCACCTGAGAGACGCATGACTGATCATAGAGGTGTCAGCACGGAAGGGTTGACTGGTTGAGAACTGAAGTTTTTGTTAGACAACCAAGACATTTTTCTGTGAACAACTTGGTCGAGAACCCTTCCTTGCCTTGGAGGAATTTACCCTTCAGAGGAGAAGTTGCCAAGTCATTAAATGAACCGAGCATGTAAAGCACATAGAGTAGTATGTTATCTGACACATAGCACTCAAATATTAATAGTCATCAGTATTTGTAACATAGTAGTAGTTGTAGTTTATCAGTCTCTTCTCCATTGGTTGAGTTTATGGGGAAGATACTTTTAAACTGTGGATCTTCTAATTTCAGTGATCTACCTGTAGCAGCTTCCTTTTTGACTTTCTCCATCATCCCTCATACCAATATATGGTTTTCCATGGTAAATAATATGCTGCCAGTAATGTTGTTTATTTGTAAAAGTGATTACAAACCCATGTAACTGAATAAAATCTCATAGCTTGGGGACAGAAAATATTCAAACTCTCAGAAGAACAAGGACTCATATTTTATTGTGTTGTTATTGTGCTCTCTTACTAAGTGCATTTTAGATCTGTAAAACTTATGAGATGGTCCTAAAGCCTTCAGAAGGATAACTATTGCATACTTGCTATAATCATTTTCTGTTTTAAAAGAATCACTTCCAGAATTACGTCTGATATTGGCTCACTTGAGTAATTCACCTCTCTAATTTTTATTTAGGGCTTTGACTCTTTCTTCTCCGGAAGTTCGATTTCACATGGACAGTGAAACTCATGATCCTATAGATCTGCAGACCAAGGAACTTAGGTATGCAATTGTTTTGATAGGCACTAGATAAGATTTTGATTTTAAATGTAATGTCTGGTTTATTAGTAAACAAAACATAGTTCTAGCCAAAATATTTTTAGTAGGGTTATGATTTCTGTACGGTTTCTTTTTTCTTTTTTTTTTTAATACTTATGAACTACAGAGAAAAGTAATTATCTCACTTTTAAGGTTTTTTTTTTTTTTTTTTACTTACATAAAACTAGCATTAGAATTACAATAGAAAAATTTCCAGTTTCAGTTGGTATGGCTTGATGTGTGTGGTGTGTTAGAACTTGACTAGTGATAGTTAAGGTAAGTAAAAGAAGTTTGCCCTGATTATTTGTTCTGTATGTAATATAGAGTGTACTGTGGTAGGGTGGAGTACTGGTCACAGGGCTTTGAAGCCAGACTGCCTAGGTTTGGATTTCACTCCTGCCACTACTGCCTGTACAACTCTGGACAAGTTATTTGCCCTCTCTGTGCCTCAGTTTATTTGTGGCTGATAATGATAGATACCTCACAGGGTGTTGTGAAGAGTACTCAGGTGTTGTACTCAGCTACTGTTACTGTTTTATTGATTTAGGAAGCAAGGAAATTAATTGTTGGTTGAATCAGAGTTAGGCCTCTTTTCCATACCTCTTACATAAGGTAATTCTGAAATTAAATTTTGCATTTATACTTTTCTTAGTAGATGACTGATAATTAAAATGGGAATATACTTAAGTTTGTTAGTTAGAACCAGTATGTGATGTGCTTTATAGCATTAGAACTAAAATATGAAAATACCTTAGTGGTGGGGGGGTGACTTCAGTGCAAATAAGTCTAATGTTAGTATATATGAACAATGAGCCCAAGACTAGGAGTTTTTCTGAAGGAAAAAGTTGAATCTGACTTTGCCAAAATAGATCATCATCTATTCTTCCTACCATTTAGAAGAAAAACATTTCTAAGAGATTGTTTCCATAAGTTTTAAAGGTATAAGGAGGTGTTAGTAATATTTTAAAAATTAATATACTTTAGCAATCTTGTCAAGAAGTTATAAGATGTTATTTAAAATGGAAACAGGAATGAAAGATTAATAATGCATATTCATTGACTTGGGAGAAACAAAGTACTGTGTACACAGAAGTCACATCATTTATTAAACTAAGTCTTAAATGGTCATAGTCTTAACTATTTAGATTGAAAAACAGTATCAGATTGCTTAAGAGTTTCGAAGTTAGGCTATGTGAACTTGGATCCTGTTACTACTAATAACTCGGACCTTGAGCAGAAAATAATACTCAGTGTTCTTATCTGCAAAAGAGAGTAAATATATATATATTAGCACAATGCCTGACCCATAATAAGCATCCAGAGTAGCTGTTGTAAATATGATCTCTTCATTTTGGTGATTTATCGGTGAAAGTTTAAATTCCTAAACCAAAATTTGTATAACTTAAACTTTTAATTTTTCTTAGTAAAGTTTATTTTTATGGATTTATAGTTAAATAAAAATTATGTTTTTGGGTTCAGTAAAAGGAGGTAAAAATATTTATTATTTAGATTTTATATATTACTTAGAGTTATCAAAGCTATTTTTTTAATGCAATTTGTAAAGTCTCCTCTAGCATGAGATTTTCTCACACAGTAGATGCATAGTAAGAGATTGTTAGCAAAGTAGGGGAGAAATGAAAGCTCCTTAAGTTATAAAAATATACATGTGCACACACATGAATGTTTACAAAGGAAATATTTCCATTATCTTGTAGGTAGTAAAGGTAACCTGTAAACAAGTATGACATACAGAAGTCTCAGATTCTCTTTCCTTATTTAATGATTTTTTTCATTGGCAGGGAAACAAATTCCATGGTGGAAGAATTTATGTTACTTGCCAATATCTCTGTTGCAAAAAAAATTCATGAAGAGTTTTCTGAACATGCTCTCCTTCGAAAACATCCTGCTCCTCCTCCATCAAATTACGAAATTCTTGTTAAGGCAGCTAAATCCAAGGTAAGGATCTCTCTCAAATCAGTGTTTCTCTCTCCCTCTCTTTCTTCTTTCCTCCCTCCCCTCCACTCTCTCTTAAATCAATGGAAAAAATATCCTCAGGTGAGGATTAACAACAACAAAAAAACCATTGTCTGTGTTTGTGTTGTGATTTGTCCATTGTTCTGAATAATCTGTATTTACATCTCCACAAAAATGTTCTTGTTTTTTGATGAAAAATATGCCAGTTCTTAGTTTTTATTATTGAAATATATTTCACATGTATATTGTGTACATTTAAAGTGTGCAATATGTTAATTTGATACATTTATTTAGACTTATTTGCAATATTCTAGACATAAACTCTTCTGTATCTTACACATAAAGAACATATTACACATGTTCTTAATGCCTGTGTTACTTAATGCCTCCTCTGAACTGTCTAACTTCAGAGACTTACAGAGACTTTTTTTTATCTTTATCTTTAGCTCAGTTAAGCCCCTTTATATCATGTCCCTAAGAAGGAAGTCCATTTATTGCATACATGGAAAAGGGAAAAATATAGAAAGGGCACCGTTTCCTCAGCTCCATATACATACCCTTGCCTATGGTTAGTAGATTTTCATTTAGGCATATATACCTTTACCCTTGGAGTGACAGTGGCTTATATTGGTTTTCTTTGCATCATTTGTTCGGGTCCCATCTCACCTGTCTAGGAGAGAGCTGGAAGGAGTTTTGAATCTCGGGACATTATTCTAACAGGGTAGCTTTGTTTTCTTTAGGGTGGGCTTACCCGTCATATCCGTCAGAACAGAATCAGCTTCTCCTCTGCTCTAAGGCTTATACTAGAAATTGGGGGATTTTCTCTTGTTTTATTTCTTCCTAAGACCTGAGTAGAGGAAGGATTTAAGCATATTTGCCTCATCCTCCAAAGTAAATAAAGCTGCTAAGTTTGAAGTATCACAACATTGAGCGGTAGTGACCAATGCAGTTTCATTTTGTCTCTGGCTTGTACTTCTATTTTAAATGGATGCAAAATGTCTGCAGAGAAAATCCAGACATACTGGAAAGTATCTAGATCTGCTTCAGTTTTTTTCTACTCTAGCAAAGACTAGGCAGGCACAAATTGGGCACTGCTGCTCCCAGCATCCTTTCTCCAGAATGTTGATACTTCAGGATCTTTAAATGCATTCAAAGTGTCAAGCTTTGATGTTGCACAAAACAATTATTGCTTTTTATAAATTTATTTTTAGTCTCCTAAGTGAAGGCTAAAAGATAATAAACATATTATGTGGTTAAAAACTTACCTATTCAGTCTGATTTGTTATATTTTGAATACATGATGGTACTGATTTTAAATTATAGTGCTCTTTCCCTCCTCTTTATTCACAGAATTTGGAAATTAAAACTGATACAGCCAAGTCTTTGGCTGACTCTTTGGATCAGGCTGACTCTCCTACTTTCCCATATTTAAACACTCTGTTAAGAATATTAGCCACTCGGTGCATGATGCAAGCTGTGTACTTCTGCTCTGGAATGGATAATGATTTTCATCACTATGGCTTAGCATCCCCAATATACACACATTTTACTTCACCCATCAGAAGGTACTTTTTCCGTTTGAAATTAATGGAAATAGAAAATAGTTAATTTTGAATTTTAGAAAGACATTTTAATGCTAATGTAGCATGATTTCCTGTTTCTCCTTTATCTACCTAGATATGCGGACATCATTGTTCATCGGCTGTTGGCTGTGGCTATCGGGGCTGACTGTACTTACCCAGAGTTGACAGACAAACATAAGCTTGCAGATTTATGTAAAAATCTCAATTTCCGGCACAAAATGGCTCAATATGCCCAACGTGCATCAGTGGCTTTTCATACCCAGGTATTGCCTTCTATTGATAATATGAGGAGAGATGAAGTTTTGTTCATTTTAAAATTTAATTTCAAAATTTTTTGTTAACTTCAAAATATTTAAGACAATTATTAATAAGCTTGTATGTTATTTTACAGTTGTTTTTCAAAAGCAAAGGAATAGTAAGTGAAGAAGCCTATATTCTTTTTGTGAAGAAAAATGCTATTGTGGTGTTAATTCCAAAGTATGGCTTAGAAGGTACAGTGTTTTTTGAAGAAAAGGACAAGCCCAAGCCACGGCTTGCTTACGATGAGGAGGTGCAGTATTTCTGATGTTTGTATTTTTGTTTTCTTTTCGTGGGGCCAGGGTAACTTTATCTTTGATAGGTTGCAAATGATTCCTATAAAGAATAAAATTGTTTTTTGTACCCTACAGAATTTAATTTTGCCAACTAAGCTTAACTGTTGTACTCAGTTTCGTACCTCAGTATGTCTTCCAACATACACACGTTGATCTTGATTTCTTTTATACCATGTAAAGTTTTCCTCCCTAAGGAAAACTTGAATTACACTTTTCCTGAGGTAGAGAGATGGATTAAAGTAAAGGAATAAATAAACGACTGCTTAGAGCTCAGGGAAGGGAATTTTTTAACCTGGTTCCAGTGTCTTTTATCTGAAACACTCCCTACTTTCCTAACATGAGTAGAACTACAAAATATTAATCTCTGCCCACAGTACCTTCATACTGTGTTCCTCTACTAGACCAACAGTTTGCTGGTGAGAATCCTGAGTGTAATGAATATATATTGGGACCATCTTAATGAGAGGAGGAAGTATGGTAGCTTATATTTATGTGAGGCTGCTAGATTAGTGGTTTTTGTTATATTGAACACCTTATTAAATATTGAATTAATTTTTAAATTTAAGCTTTTAAATTAATATGAAAAGTAAATTATAAAGAATTAGAATAAATCTTCAAATATATGAAAGTAATTAAGAATTATAAAATATCTTTTGTTTAGATACCTTCTCTTAAAATAGAAGATACTGTGTTTCATATATTTGATAAAGTTAAAGTGAAAATCATGTTGGACTCATCAAATCTTCAGCATCAGAAAATTCGAATGTCTCTGGTAGAACCGAAGGTAAGACCGAACTTAAACTGTCTGCGTTGTAATGGAATATATTTTGTGAAAGGTGGACATAATCATAAGTTATTCCTTATTAATGATAGAGGGAATTCTATAAGTAGTGTGGATGACAAATATTTGCACAGCAGTTCCTATTTTCTCAGTGAACTCCCTAGGCCATAGCGTCCTAGTTACCTAGGATTCTTCTGAGGTCATTGGTACCAAAAGCAGAGCTCTTTGAAATCTTTCCCCTAGTCATTTTTCACTTCTATCCATTTTGAAAGATGCACTTTTGAAGATTAAGTGTGTTTCAGCTAAGATATTGGTTTTTAACCTTTGTTTTGCCCCACACACCTGAGGCCTCTGATGCTGACAGTCACAGTTGCTCCGCTAGGATAATTGGATATGTTAAACACACACTTGCCAAATGACCCATTTCTCACCTGTTGATATCATGCCTAATGTTTTTGAGCCACTGTTGCTTTGTGTGTGACATACTGTATATATTTTGTCTGGAAAACCTTTTCTAGCCCCATTTTCCCCCTCTACCCCTATATCCTTTTGAAATTGGAAGTATCAGTGGGTCAGGGGAAGATGAGAATGAGATTATTCCTTATTTTATGCTTTTACTCACCTAATTTCCCCCCATTTGCATTACTTTAGATACCAGGAATAAGTGTTCCTACTGATACTTCAAACATGGACATTAATGAACCAGAGAAAAAGAAGAAGAAGCTTGAAAAGTAGCTACAGCCAACAAAAAACTTCAGGAATTGGTTTCCTTTAAAAAAACAAAAACAACTTGAGAGAGGACATTTCTAAACCTAAGAACTGTGTGAAAGTTTATTACTTTTTAATACTTTTTAAAATGTGCATTTTTATTGAACTTCTGAATGTGTCTATCCCGTCATACTACTTCTGGATTGAACAGAACTATTAATGCAGAAAAATTCATTTGACTATCCATCACTTAAATAGCGAGGATAGCAAATTCAGGGATCTGTAAAGATCATTTAAAAGGAGCATTCATCTGCTCATTGAAGAGCAGATTAACTTTGCATAAGTAATTTGATTATTTAATATTGATAGAAAAAACTACTATTTCTTATGGAAAGAAATAGATCATTTTTAGAAACAAGGAACAATCTATCCTTTCTAAATCTTGAAAGCCGTGTTTGGTATGGCAGTTTTTAGATTTCAAGAGTTAAGATCTGTTGGGGAATTCAGTAATTTTTGCTATCTTTAATTTACCTAACTCATATTATGTGCTCTTTCTGTTAGGAAGCCTCCTGCACTTTCTCATTTGAGAATTGGATATTGTAGGAAGGCAGGACATAGGCTGTTTTGACCTGACAGGAAAAATTGTTGTTTTATACCAGGTAGTAAGTGTGATCATCATCCTTGACCTTCACCTCAAATGTCTCCCCCAAAGTAAGGCATTAGGATTCAAAGAAAGACTGGATAGTACTTTAAATGTCACATCATGTTACTTATAAAATAAAAAGTAGGTAATGAATGGCTTTTAAACTTTAAATGTATCAGATTATATAGGAAAGGGGGGATTGTGTAAGTACATATTAAAGTGAACAGATTGAAGTATTACAGTTTGGTGTGCCAGAGTGACTACTTCCCTGTTAACCACAAAGGTTAGTAATGATGAATTGGTGTTTTCAAAAATATTTTGAGATAGTTACCTGAAAACATTTTACTTTGCTTATTCAATATCTAAAGTAGCTACAGTGTAGCAGGCTTATCACCAGTCAAATAAACTGCCTTTGACTTGAAGGAGCTTGTGGTACAATGAAAGGAGTGGCGAATATGTCAGGAGGTATACTAAATGGGAATTATTAGTGTGTACTTTTAGGCACTCAGTAATTATTGATTGTTCCAGTGTCCTGTTACAAAGGAGAACATCTGTACATTGAGGCAGAAATTGTTTCAGTTGAAGGAAGACAGCTTTGAGTTGTCTTGGGTCCAAGTAATGGAGGAATCGTCAACAAGAGCAGGAGTCATGCCTTTTTGTAAAGACCAGACATTTATAAATAAGACACAGAAATTTAAATTTCATAATTTTCATGTGTCATAAAATATTACCCATTTGGTTTTCCCCTCCTCAAATCATTTTAAAATTCTTCGCCCATGGACCATAATTTACCTGCAGTAGAGTAAAAGGGAGGCTTCTTGGTAAAACAAGGTTATAACTGACCTTATGTCTATCTTTCCAAGTTTGTTTTCTTGTGCCTCATTTATGAGGAAGGCTTAATTCAGGCAACAGTCCACATTGAGTGGTTCAGGATGTCCAGAAACCTTATTTTCACCCTTCTAAAGCCTCTGCCTTGATAATCTAAAATGCTTTTAATGCTAGTTCTTATGCTAAGCAGCTTACATGGAATATTTCACTTAAAAAGCTGTTGGATAGGACTGTTATCCCAATTTTTTTTTTTTTTAAATGAAATTCCCGTGAAGAACACAATACAATGTTCTCTTTTTTTTTTTTTTTAATATATCTTTATTGATTTCAGACTGAGGAGAGGGAGAGAGAGATAGAAACATCAATGATAAGAGAATCATTGATCGAGCCCACAACCCGGGCATGTGTCCTGACCGGGAATCAAACCCAATTGCCTGGATCCTAGGTCAACTCTCAACCACTGAGTCACACCCAGCTGGGCTGTTATCCCCGTTTAACAGATTAAAAGATTGAGGTTTTCATGGCCCAGATCAAGTGACAGGTGGTGTTTGAATCCAAGTTATAGTCACTACTTTGTTCATTGTTTCCTGACTTGTGCTCTTTTTAAAAAATCCAACCACATATCCAAGGAAGCTCCTACTTCTACAATCTAGAACTCTTATGTATAGCCTTGTTTTTATTCTAAAATCTGTGTGCTTAAGGACTCCCTAATGCAGTATCTTTAGCAATGGACCTAATGGCTAATGACTTTAATGGTTAGTGTTGGGGAATAGGAGGAGCCAACTACACAGTAAGAAACATTTTTTGGAGGTTTGCAAAGAAAAAGTAAGGTAAAAATGACACGTTAGTATGTCTTTATTTCCTAGGGCTACTTATGAATAATTACTCCTTTATGAATCATAATTTTTCAAAGGTGATTTGTAAATATGTACATTTTCCAGAGGTAAAGAATATTCCCTTATATACCCAGTCTACTCCCAACATGAATATAAATTTTTAAAGTTAGTTACATGTTACCCTGGCTGGTGTCGCTCAGTGCTGGCCCATGTACTGAAGGGTTGCATGTTCAATTATCTGGTCAAGGGCGCGTACCTGGGTTGCAGGTTTCCTGGCCCCAGCGGCAACCAATTGATGTTTTTCTCTCTCTCCTCTCTCTCTCTCTCCCCCATCTTCCCTCTGTTCCACTCTCTCAAAATCTGGGGGAAAAAACCTCGGGGAAGGATTAACAACAGAAAAGTTAGTTACATGTCTGCCCAACCGTTACTTCTTAGGTCTAAGCCCTAACAGGAACTTCACTGTCACCCAGTTCCAAATGTTTATCCCGATTCTACAATGTTATTATTCCTGTCCTAGCCAAATTTGAGCTGGAAAGAATGTCTTTACCATAGGGATGGAGATATATTCTGGGCATCCCACATTTAACCCACTAATAAAAATACATAATATGAAGATGCTGTTAGTACTAGTATTTACACTTTTAAAGTAGTCACTAGGCCAGTTATCACTGGGACTAAGAATTTCTGCACAGAAATGAACGAAGTCCAAAGAATGAAAGGTTTTGGAAACCTGCTTAACCTTTCCTACCTCTTTGATTACATTTTTTTGTTTTTTTAAAATACCTTTATTGATTTCAGAGAGAGGAACGGAGAGGGAAAGAGAAAGATAGAAACATCGATGATGAGAGAGTTGTCATCGATCAGCTGCCTTCTGCACGCCCCCAACTGGGGATCGATCCCACAACCCAGCATGTGCCGACTGGAAATCAAACCGTGATCTGGATCCTAGGTCAATGCTCAACCACTGAGCCATGCCCAGCCAGTTTGATTAAATTTGTTTTGTTATCTAAATCAGATTTACTTTATATAGGTTATAAATTAAAATTCATCTGTATATTCACAATTTAACATAAAATGAAACAGTACTTTCACAGTTCCACATGTTCTCATAACTGCTAAGTGCAGTGCTATCAGTAAGGCTTACTAATAAGCAGTTTATTGACCCTGTAGTGATACCACCATAATTAGTTAATAGGAAAGGAGCCAGACCTTCTAGGCAAGTTATTTGGGCAGCTTCACCAGGAAGCTGCAGCTTTGCACTCCCCAGGGAACCACCAGCCTATTCCCTGCAAAACACTGGGGAAAGGGGACTGGACAAAGGGAAGGTAGATGTATGCCCAGTAAAGGTGGAATGACTTAGGGAAGGTGCTTGCCTGTCAATTACACCTGGGAACAGAGATCATTGGCCAGAATGGATGAGGCCACTGCAAGCACATGAAAATTTGAGAAAACATAATCCCCTAAACAAGTTCTCTCTTGTTGCTCTTGACACACTTTCTTGGCTCTTGCATTTGCTCCTAAGGCCTACGGCCAATGCAGACCCCACATGGAATGGACCAATGGACTGCAGTGTGAAAAACAAGCTAAGCTAGCCTGTTGATGGACTGGACCCAGCTCCAACATGGAAAGAAAACTGGACACTGGCTCTGATTTTAGTTGTACCGAAGCCCCAGCTATACTTCTATGACAACTAAGGGAAAGGGGACCTTGGAAACCCAGGGGTGTAATTCCAGGGAAATAAAGCTTTCTACCATACCTCATCCTCTCTGGAAATGCTTATTCCAGCGGTACCCCGAAGAACCCCACTTCCATAAGCAACCGGGGGAAACAAAGCCCTCTCCTTGCCCTTAATACTAGGATAGGAGCAAAGTCTTTGCTCTCAAGTTCTTTTTTATTGTAAAACACATCACTCCAGGTGAGTACAAAAATATTTATTGACCAAAAAAAAACTTGTACTTCAGCAACTTATTGAAAGTTCCAGGTGTTTTTCTGTTCCTATGTCCCTAAAATTAAGCCCTTGATTTTTCACATTAAGGAGGGAAAGAAAAAAAGCTATGCATGTTAGTTGAAGCAATTTTTCCCCAATAATGATCACATTATTGATCCTGTACATAAAAAATACACAAGGAGCCATTCAGCGATAGTCTTTGGTTCTGAGAGAGAGATTCTGTGGACTGCTGCACTGAGGATTTGCTGTTTTTATCCAACACCTCTGCATAGTGTGGTCTTGCTGTGAAAGAAAAAAATACATTTTCAATTCGAGGAAGCAACTATTAGAGCTTTTAAATAACACCCGAATGCAGATTCTAAAGACTGAAGATAGGGTTTCTTACAAATCAGTATTTAGTATCAAAAAGTCCTTCCTGTATCTCACTTTTAAATGCACAACTACAAATCCATCTGATGAAAAAATGGGAGAAAGGGGAAAATAAGGTGGGCTCCATATTACATCTTAACTCAGTTCTGCTCAGTAGCACACTCAATACTATTTACTGTATTAACGAATTGGCATACAAAAGATTAAACACTCTCATAGTGCGGAAAATTGTGATGGGTGTCCTCAAATGGGAATGTAACAGTTATAACCATCCTATCTAGAAAGTTCAGTATGTAACTATATTTTGTATAAATCATAAGTACTTAGTGTATAAGATACATGTTCTCATTCAGCATCTAAAATCTATAAAGGCTTTGGATTTTGTGAGCCCTTACCTTTGAGTGTTCTTAATTTGATGCATAGTCTCTCAATGGTACTATTTCCCCCTCTAATCAAAGTTCTTTTTTATGTTTAGTTCTGAGACATGAGAGGCAAAAACCTCTGGGTCTCCTCTTTGGCAATCCCTACGCCTATTCCCTGTTAGTTTAAGGAACTGATTTCAAGTACCAATTCCAAAGTAGCGCTAACTCTCCCTCTCCAACCTCCTCTTTAATGCTCTCATAGCAGAAGAGTTAGGAAAGCGAAAGGTTTCCATTTAAAAATCATCTTCTGCTACGAAATGACCTGGAGGATGAAGTATAAACATGATAGTTAACAAAACTTTAAGCAAAATGGAGGGGAAAAGACTGAAAAAGTCACATTTAGTGAACACTTACAACCACATCAAGCTTTCTGTTTTTTCCGTACCTTTGTATTAAAAACTTGAGATTTGGTCTCGACTTCCCAAGTTTGTGCATCACTTTCTTTACAGTAACTTTCTGCTCCAACGGTATCCATAATATTGCTTCCACAGTTCTGTGTATTATAGCCACTATCCATCTGACGGGAATGAGGAGGGAGAAACAATAAAACACTACAGATAACATCGCAAATTCACTTATCCACAGAATTTATTTTGAGCTTTTATGTTTAGTAAGTTTATTTAAAAATATTTGTACAATGTATTTTACATAAGTGTAAAATATTTAAGTGAGTCACTATACTATCATTCAAAACTGAATACAATGCAATATTAATATTGGTCATATTGAATGAAATCTAAAAGTAATATATAAACATAAGAGGTAGTTCTACATAGAACTGGTTCTTCAAAGAAGTCACTTTACTATCTTGTAATTTCTTTAGTGAACAAGCCACTCAGAAAACGTGTTCCTGTTACCATGTGATCACAATAGATGAAAGTGAGGATTACAATAAACTTCACCTTCCAACTCATTTACCTTTATGAGAATTCAAAATAGTATGCCTTTTTAAAAAGGTGGGCTATATTATACCCATTGTTGAAATTTTAGCTTAATGATAACACCACAGATATAATGGCTCTAGATGTTCAACTTTTCATTAATTGAAACTGTAGCATTCCTGGCCAATTTGTTACAGCCCAAGAGAGCAAAAGAAAAAATGCAATTGTAGCAAACTTCAGTTTTGGTACATGTATATTGAGTGCCTCAAAATGCCAGGCCCTCTATATGGCACTCCACATCATACCACTCTCCTTACTACAACCCTGTTAACGTCACAGATGAGGAAGCTAAGGCTCAGAAGGGTTAAATAACTTTTACAATGCCAGGGAGAATGAGGTAGTCAACACTGCGGCTCCCAAGTCCCTGTCCACTACGCACACTGCATTTACCTGCACAGTGCTGAGCACCAAACAAAACCCCACAAGGAATGTGCTATGCACGTCAGCCCTTTTTTGCAAATTAGGACCAAAAGGAAGGGGAAAGGTGTGTACTTTTGCCCCCATCACAAACAGACTAGCCAAGAAAGTACATTCTATCATCTTAAGAAAAATGTTTCCAGTTTTCAGGGATGGATGTGTATGTATTCACTGCAGAGGGAACATGGTTATTCAAAACTCTTGAAAGCCACTGGGACTGAAACCAAGAGAATGGTTCAGTGGTTAGGGCGTTGGCCCGAGGAGTGAAGGGTCCTGGGTTCGATTCCAGCCAAGGGTACAAACCTTGGTTGCAGGCTTGATCCCGGGCCCTGGGTTGGGGTGCATATGGGAGGCAACCAATCGGTCTCTCTCTCTCACATCGATGTTTCTCTCTCCCACTCTCTCTAAAAAGCAATGGAAAAAATATCCTCGGATGAGGATTTAAAAAAAAATTAGAAACAAAGCAAATGGAGGAAACAAAATGAGGCTGGAAAGTAAGGCAAAGGCCAGACCATGCAAAGCTTTACCAGCCATGCTATACATTTTTAAAATAATGCCAAAACAAACAAACAAAAAAACCTCAAAATTCAGAATTATTATATAAACAAAAGTTAGAAAAGGAGATAAAAAATATAGTGAAAAATTTTTCAAAAATTGGAAAATCAACAGGAGTACCAGAGAGAACAGTGAAAACAACACAGGAGAAATCTAAGATATTATTCAAGAAAAGAGTCAAGAAGTGAAAGGCATGAATTTATAGATCATAAGAGCCCTCTGGGTACCAAGGACAAATGATGAAAAGAAACCACACCAAAGAATCATTTCAATTTTAGAACATGTGGACAAAGAAAAGATCCTATGCTCCAGAGAAGGGGACACAAAGAGGTCATTTACAAAAGACATTACGATGGTTTCAGATCTCTCACCAACAATACCAAACAGAATCAATGAAACCAGGCCTTCAAAGTCTAAAGGACAATTATTTCCAAACTCTCAAATGTGAGAGAATAAAGAATACACGATCAGACATGCAATGCAGTATCTTGAAAAATGTACTCAACTTTGGAAAGCTACTAGAAAATGTGTTCTAGTAAAGTGAGAAATAAACCAGGAAAGAGAAGAGTGGGATATAAAAAACAATACAGAATATAGGAGAGGTTAAGGAATTCGCAGTATGGTGAAGGGAGTTTCCAGGATGGTAGCTGTGTACCATACATGGACACCAACCCATCCACAATAAAGCGAGTCAAAAGGTCTTGGGAAAATACAGCTGTCTTCGAATTTGAAAGCTACCTCTGTAGTAGGAAAATAAGAATGTATGAAAACCTTTTTAGACTACAAAATGATCTGCAAAAGGTAGGCATTACTATGATTTGGCCCAAAGGGTAAAACTGAAACTACAGCGGTACCTCGGTTTTCAATGTAATCCGTTCTGGAGACCGTTCGAGTTCTGAAAAACTTGAAAACCAAGGGATCCGCAGCCGACAGCTGGGCCTCAGGATCTTGCCCTCAGCGGAAGCCGTGGGGCATGTTCGACTTCCGAGGCGTGTTCGAAAACTGAAGCGCTTACTTTCAGGTTTAGGGCGTTCGTAAACCGAAATGTTCGTCAAAGGAGACGTTTGAAAACCGAGGTACCACTGTAACTGTTAGCTATCACAGAACCATATTTTTAGCTCAGTAAAAGGAAGAGGCTTATAATGGTATGAGAAGTCCAAAAATGGACTGAAATATCCCTGCAGGTACTCACGTCTAGATAGAGTGGATGAAAATTTAGTAGTGATATAGGCTTCTAATAGCTAGGACGGTTAAGGTGTATTTCAATTGAAAGTATTTTATAATTCTTCTATAAATGCTGTGAAAAGCAAAGAGGTAGTGAAAAAAAGTTCACAATACCTTTAAAATGAAGTCTTACTATATGTGCTTTTTCATTTAAGAACCAAATTTAGAATCTAAATTGGTAAATGTGATTCTGATATGTGTGTGTGTGTATGTGTATATATATGTGTGTGTGTGTATATATGTTATGTGTGTGTGTATGTATATATTTTAGCAATGATCCTAGAAGTCGGGATAAACAATATAGGCACAAAAATATGAGCAAAAGATTGTATTTAATTTGGGGTCATTTGAAATCCCTCCATGAGTTTTAAACTTTAGCATGCCAAAACTGAGAGCACTAAAGCGTTATAGAGTTGTTGTGAGAATTAAATGAAGAGTGCCCAGCACACTGGAATATGGTTTAAGTACTAGCTATTGCTATGAGTCAGTATAAACTTGGATTAAAGAACATGAACTTTAAAACTAGACTGCCAGGATTCAAATCTTGGTTCTACCACTGACCAGCTATACAGGCAATTTACTTAACCTCTCCAACCCTGTTTCCTCATCTGTAAAATAAGGATAATAATAGTACACCTATTTCACAGGATTATGAAGATTACACAAATTAACACATGCAGAGTGCTCAGAATTACACCAGGTATATAGTAAGAACTACCTAAGTGTTGTTGTTGCTACAAAATGGCAGGTAAGAATTGCCTTTCTGACTATTTTAAAGTTCTTTAAAAATTCTCAGGTCAAAGAACATGGTAATTAATGGAACAAGTGGCTTTCTAAAGTAAGTGCTGGCTACGAAGTGTATTGGTCAAATAAATAATGCTTTCCTGCTGCCAGATGCTGCAAAACTGGAAATGTTGGTTATGAAATCCCATTTTAAAAGAGAAAAGTATACCAAAAAAAATTACATAAGAGTACTCTAAGCTCATATTTTTTCTTCCTAAATAATATAAAGGAAAAACCCAAACTAGTGTAATTTCAGAATACAAAAATGCTATATAGGAAATTGAATTCCTTTGGCACAAGCTCCACATGAAAGAGATGAATCCTGAGAAGGTGCCTTCCTCTGGCATTCCTTAAAAACAGAGCTACTTGATTTCTTTTCTGCTCTCATCTTTTCCTACTACAAATAAATATCAGTTAATGTGAATATTAACTATGCATCCCAAGTCACAAGAAACTAACCCACTTGATATCACTTAGTATTTATATTTTAAAAAAATTATATAATGCTATAGTCCTTATGTTTAATGCATATTTTTTCTTACCATAGTCTTAGAAAAGAAAGACTAAAGAACACCAAGGGAACAAGTAAAGGAATATAGAATATGAACATACTTTACCTGAATGTTACTGCTTTCACAAGGAATGACACTGCTTTCTGCAAGAGGTGACATACACATATGAGAGTTCTCAATACTGAAGGCGATTCCACTCACAGAATCAGTCATGGGTGAACTCCCATTATCCACTGGCTCCTTAATCCAAGTGTTCTCATCTGCTGTCTCTACAGGATCAACCATATCCACAGTGTTGTTCTCCTTCTCACTTTCAACATCCTGCATCAGTGCTAGGACTTTTGCAGAAGCACTGGACTGATTCTGTGTAACAGACATGGAAGTCACTACCAAATGTGTGCCATGCGGAGGAGCATCACTATCCAACTGCCGCAGGTAGATGCCAGCAGTGTCCATGGCGGGTGATGAGGCATCTGTAGAAGGAACATTCGCTTTATCTTCTTCATCTTCACTGTGAGTCTCAAGGGTAAAAGGTATTCGAATCAGTGAGGTCCGATACTGAGTACCATCTCTATACATCTCAAGTCTCATAGGAGACCAATTTTTAATTGGCGAGCAGCCATCTATATAAGGACTTCTGATACATGGATTACTAATTCCATTAGAATTTATTCCAGACGAAGCATCAGGAGAATGAAAAGTAAGCTTCCTTTGTTCTAAAAGATTGGAAGGGAAAAATTACATCATAAATTCATAAAAATGGAAAAGCCATTCCTAAATGGTTATTATGTTTCATGGCAGAAAAAAAAAACTATTAACAGTTGTGTTGTTTACTGAAGTAAAATTTTGTTGTTAAAAACTATAGCACATAGGTTACTCCCATATCTTGGCCATTGTAAATAACACTCAATGAACATAGGGGTGCATATATTCTTTCAAATTAGTGTCTTGGGTTTCTTCGGATATATATCCAAAAGTAGAATTGCTGGGTCATAAGGCAGTTACATTTTTAATTTTTTTGAGGACCCTCCATACTGTTTTCCATAGTCACTGCACCAATCTACATTCTCGCCAACAAGAAACAAGGGTTGCCTTTTCTCCATAACCTCACAAGCACTTGCTGTTTGTTGATTTATAAATGATAGCCTTTCTAACAGATATGAGGTGATATCTCATTATGGTTTTAATTTGCAACTCTCTGATGACTAGTGATGCTGCGCATCTTTTCATATGTCTATTGGCTATCTATATGGCCTCTTTGGAGAAGTGTCTATTCAGGTCCTCTGCTCACCTTTTAATTGGATAAAGACATCATCTTTTTCGTGTTGAGTTGTATGAGCTCTTCATATATTTAGGATATTAGCCTCTTATTGGATATATCATTGGTGAATATCTTCTTCCATTCAGTAGGTTGTCTTTTTGTTTTGTTATTTGCAATAGTTAAGATATGGAAGCAACCCAGTGCCCATCCAACAGATGAGTGAATAAAAAGCTGTGGTACATATATATACAGTGGAATATTACTCAGCCACAAAAAAGAACAAAACCTTACCCTTTGAGACAATATGGATGGCCCTAGACGGTATTATATATTAAGTGAAGTCAGTCAGAGAAAAACAAATACCATATGATTTCACTTACATATGGGATGTGAAGAACAATATGAACAAATAAACAGAACAGAAACAGACTCACAGAGAACAGAGTAGAGGCTGGTTTGGGGGACTAGGTGAAAAAGGTAAAGGGATTGAGAAGTACAGATTGGTAGTAACAAAAGAGTCATCGGGATGTAAAGCACAGCATAGAGAATATTGTCAATCGTATTGTAGTTACTATGTATGGCGCCAGGAGGGTACTGAAATTATCGAGGTAAACACTTCGTAAAGTATATGACTATATAACCACTATGCTGTACACCTGAAACTAATATTGAATGTAAATTGTAATGGAAAAAAAAAACACCCAAAACCCAAGAGCACAAATGAATGTGTCTCAATAAGACGAGGTTCTTAAAAAATAATTCCTGTAGCACTTTCCTTTTCTAAATTAAACAAAATTCTCCCTGAGAATTATTTCCTCACAAGCATACTGCTATTATAACAATATTGTTCAAAGATGATACTGGACAAATCAGGTGACAAATCATATACAAAGATGATACTGGACAAATCAGGTTGACAGCTACAAATTAATAGCTGTACCTGATAAGTGAAATACAGTGAGCCCTTCTCATCCACAGTTTTGCTTTCTGCACTTTGTCACCCATGGTCAACTGAGGTCCAAAAACATTAACTGGGAAATTTCACTAAAGTAATAATCCCCCACCCCAAAATAAATGACCAATAAACATTCAGAAAGAATTCAACATCATAATAATCAGAGATATAAAAATTAAAGCAGTAAGAGGCCTTTTTGTAATGTACCAAATTAACAAACTTCAAAAAGAATAATGCCAGTGTTTCTGGGTGGGGGGAAACTGACTTTCTTATACAGTATTGATGAAAATTTCAATTGGTGCAATTTTTTATGAAGTAAATTTGAAATTCATCAAGCCTTATTGACCAAATGATTCCACTTCAGAGAATTTAACCAAGGATATAAATATGTACAACACAATATATATATAAGAATAGTCATTAGTTATGTGATTTTAAAAAATTAGAAATAATTTAAATGTTTACCAACAGTTGTAAACAAATAATACATCCATTAAATGGAATATTTCATAGCGATATAAATTCATGGTTTCAGACAATAATAAATGACTTGAATGACCTATGAAAACACTCATAATAAAATGCTTTTAAAGAAAGCAGGACAGAAGTGTGTGTGTGTGTGTGTGTGTGTGCGCGCGCGTGTGTGTCTCCACATATGGGGAGTTACACACACACACAAAGGAAAGACTAAGAAAAATACCATTTTCAGTTTTCCACTTTACTTATGAATTTTTTTTATTGTGAATAATTTTCAAAACGTGCTATAATTTTTTTCAGAGAAACTGACATACTGCAAAGAGAAATATTTTCTCTAAAAATTTCCACATGCTATATTTGCTTTAAAAACCTTACTCAAACAAACATATGTTTTTAAAATATGAATATCCAGTTACCAAAGTGTGAACCTACAGGTCAGAAGCAAAACCAAAGCACACCGAAACCCACTTATCTCTAAAATTGCCATCTCTCTTGATCCACTTTATAAGAATGTTTGATATAATACTGCTAGTCAAATTACCTGTATTCAACACTAGAGTAGAACTTTGCTGAGACTGTTTTTAAAGGTAAATTGTTTTTTGTAAAAAAAAAAACCCCAAAAAACAGTTTCTAAATTTTAAAAGGTTAGTGGTCATTTAGAGCTCTATAGTTAGAAGCTAAAAAGAGCCTCTATAATAACAAGAATTGATAATATAAAAATTTAAATGAGGTATTTATAAGACATACCTGAGAGTGGCGTCTTTCCTATTTGAAAGGCAATTGGTGAGAAAGTAGGTGAAGAAATAGGTGAAGGGCTGGTTATACTTCCCAAGCTGTATTTTTTTGTACTACCCTGAATAGGGCTAGAAGAAAATTGCCCCTATGATAAAAATAAATAAGCGAATAAATAAATAAAGTTATACGGTTCTCTTCCTCAATATTATACCATAGGCTATTTATCTTCATTTTTAAAACATGTTTATAAAGTAGATTATATAAACTTTGGTCATTCCCCAAAGTAAAGATGCCAAAAGTCAAGGAATCTTGTAACGAGGACAGCTAAGACTGTTAGAAAAATTTTGAAACAGAATAGGTTAGTCAAAATAAAATATAAGTACACTATGTTTAAACAAACCACTACATTGCATACTAGCAGCTGTTTACAAAAAATTTTAATTACTCCATTAATGCTAATCCAGTTGTGTTATACTGAAAATCTTACACAATTCAGGAAATAACTTGAAGTTCCTTGAGACACATGATAAATTTGGTTATCTCGTATACCTTTAAGTGTAAAATTGGAAAGTCTGACCAAAAACATTCCTAACTAGTGACAAAATGTGAACTACTATAATCCTTATGAAATATAAAACCCCAAAGGCAACTATTTCACAAGTGCAATATGGGCACCAAGGTCCAAGTATATCTATAGCAAACAAACCAGCCACTTTTTAATACACTTCTTACCGAACTTGGTGTCTGCACAGGGCTCCTACACTGTACAGGAGATAAATCTATTGAATAAAAAACCTCAAGCGATGTTTGAGCACTACTGCGAAGACTTCTGGGAGAAGCTGGAGGTAAGCAGTCAGAGATACTTCCATTGCCATCTAAAAATAGCTTTCTTCTGAGGGATGAAGAACTGAGGTTTCCAGGAGATTGATCTGCAAATTCATCAGCTCTAAAATAGTCACCTACATTTGAGATTAACAAAATAAAAGGCAAAGCTAGTCATTCTAAAGAGCAATTAGGCTTCAGTTACCTGACTTCTTAAAAACCACTATGTTTGAATTGTTTTCAAAAAATAGGGCAAAGTTTAATGGCATATGTGATGTTTAATAAAATCTGAAATTATTCTTTCTGAGTGCTTCATTAGTACAAGTAATATCAATAACATGTGCCCATAACTAGTTTATGTCTAAAGTCAAGTTCACTATGATAAAAAGGCTAATTTAAGGCAGGTTAAGGAAAAAAGCGGGCAAATTTCAGGATAGTTTCCCCACTTCTTTAGAAAGGTACAGCCACATATTTCCATTTACAAAAACCCATCAAAACAAAACCTTTTCTTTAAGTTATTAAAGGTTTAAATAAATACAATACTTACCTAATACATTTTCTAAATTAAAATCCACAGGAAGAGACAGCAATGTCTGACATGCAGCTGGAAACAAGCAGATAAAAAATACAAACATAGATAAATCAATGCAAGCATATTACATACAATTTACCATGTGCTTCCCAATCAACCATCTCCCCATAATGTTCCAGCAAACGGACTTATTTCATTTATGCACTTTTACTTAACATGTCACCTTCCTCTCAGTGGTTTCCCACACTTTTCAGCTCTGATATAAACCTGTTAATGAATCAAGTTAACTCCTGGTTGTTCTGCTGGCATTTGAATTAAAAAATAAGCCAGCTTAGATGTGGGGATAAATTTCCCAATATTAAAAAAATTAAAAAAAAATTGTCCAAAACCAGAAATCAATTCCTATGCTTTGAACAAAAACACACACACTATTGCTATTTATAAAACATGGCTGGATGTATCTATTCTAATTATTTTTAAAAGTCAGCTCTCATATAGCTCATCCATAAAAATTAAACAATTTCAACTCCAAAGTGTTATTACATGAACTGAATTTAAAATTAAATATAGCTTAATGTGGAACGTACTTCTTTTCAGAATATATTCATACTCACCATTGCTTTTCTCAGAATGGATAGTGAGCTTTCTTCCAATTGGAGATTCATTAGTTATGTTAATACCTGTAAAACATTTTAAGTGAAATATCTTACATTTTATATTCTTCATTTACTTTAGAGTTACTTTTTCTGGAGTAAAAAAAAATGAACAAAGTGGAAATTTAAAAAAAAATTTTACTTACTGATTTTCAGAGAGAGAGGGAGAGAGAGAGAAACGTCGATTTGTTGTTTTGATCATTTATGCATTCATTGGTTGCTTTTTGTATGTGCTTGGACTGGAGATGGAACCTGCAACCTTGGCCAACTGAGCTAACTGCACAGGGCTAATGGAAACTTATTTTACATTTGAAAAATAAATGTCTGCATATATAAGTACATAATTTGGCATATTTCTGTTATGTTTGTCTTTTTTAATGTTGAGGGGACACAAAGATAAAACTTGAAGGATTATTACTGTATAGCAAGTAAGTAGGCACCAAGTAATACTTTTTAAGGAAAGCGTGGTTGCTCTCCATGATGTCAACCTTAAAAGGTTGGGATGCATGTTAGTCATCCTTAAATAGATCCTCTGTTGCATAATGTTTTTGAAGAATGGGTTTAGATAACTTGTCTGAATTAAAATGCCAGATCACCCTGACAAAACCATGCTCAGTTTTTTTCACACCCAGAATAAAAAATACGTCTGCAAATAATTTTTTAAAAATTTAAGTTAATGACTAAAAATTAAGCTTCATAACTTGAAAATCACCAGGTAAAAAACCTAAAATATACAATGACAAAAATGACTAGTATAAGCAAAATAAAAGGAAAAGCAAGGAGACTAAAAACCCCCCAGAAAGCTTAAAATATAGTAACAGAATAAAGCCCAGTAACCTAATAAACCTAAATAAGCAAATGAGTGACTAAGTGGGTGGGATCGGTGAATGAGTTAAGGTCTCCTATTAAATACTATCAGAACGGGCAAAAAATAAAATTCTAGATTTAAATGCCTTCTTTGCTGTAGGCAGCATGACCTTGTATAAGGCAAATGAAAACAAGGTACTCCATGGCTGAAAACCCGGTCATATCTTTTGTCTTTGGCAAGAATTCAAACACCTTATACATGAAATGTGAATAGTGTGCCTAGGATTCTAAATTTTTAATTTAAATGTATTTAATTTTAAAAAGCCACATTTGGCTAGAGGCTACCACATGTCAAGAATTATGAAAGGCCTGAGATTTTACCCTACTTGCAGGATGACAAGTAAACGTGCCAGTGTTCCATGGATGCTGAAGACATGAGGCTTCTGGGTCAAGACATAGACCTTCGCTATTCCCAGCACAGCAGGCAGCAGAAGCTTCATGTTCCTGACAGTTCCCATGGCCCCTAAGTCCCAAGGAGGTGCCATGAAACAGCCAAGGTGGATGTGGCACAAACAGTGGATTTTCATCACAGCTGAGAACACCTGAACTTGGGAAATCCCATTCTTTATTTTTCAATTACAGTTGACATTCAATATTATATTACTTACAAGTGTACAGCATAGTGGTCAGACATTTATATAGCTTATGAAGTGATCTCCCCAATGAGTCTAGTACCCCCCGATACAACACAGTTATTAAATATTGTTGATGATATTCCCTATGCTGTACTTTATATCCCTGTGACTATTTTGTAACTGCTGTTCTTTTAAAATAAGCTGCAAGCAAACCTGCTTCAGATGAAGACCCAAAACCTACTCTTTGCTCTGGAGGGACTTGCTATCTCTATCTTCCAAGGATGTTCTTAATACAAACATCCTTGAAAAGACAGTTTGGAAAAAAATTCCTCACTTCATGTGCAGAAATGTGAGATGACAGAAAACTGTCTCCCAACACAGCTCTGGAGCCCACCCTATTAACCGCTGCACTCATCATGGGAAGGGTTAGATTAGCACATCAAAAAGGCTGTCGTATTTTTAGCATCTTCTTGATCCTGTATCCCTATAACTAAAAATATGATACTTGATATACAAATAATTTTATTTAAAAAATTATATAATCGCCCGGCCAGGTGTGGCTCAGTGGTTGAGCGTCAACCTGGGATCCAGACAATTGGGGTTCGATTCCTGGTCAGGGCACATGCCTGGGTTGCAGGCTCGATTCCCAGTCGGGGGCGTGCAGGAGGCAGCAGATCAATGATTCTCTCATCATTGATGTTTCTCTCTCTCTCTCCCCCTCTCGTTTCCTCTCTCTGAAATCAAGATATATTTTTAAAAAAAAACCAAACAGAAAAATTATATAATCAAAAATTAAAGAATTTTTTGGGAAAAACTAGTGTCTATAAAAATGTCAACTTGGATACAGAATTTTAGAACTGGAAGGACATTAATAGACAACTATGTAGTTCAACCCCTTTATTTTACAAATAAAAAACTGAAGTCTAGCCCTGGCTGGGTAGCTCAGTTGGTTAGAGCGTCCTCCCAATATACTAAGGTTGCAGGTTGCCAGTCAAGACACATACAAGAATCAACAAATGAATACATAAATAAGAACAATAAACTGATATTTCTCACCCTAGCCAGTTTGGCTCAGTGGTTAGAGTGTCGGCCCTTGGACTGAAGGGTCTTGGGTTCGATTCCGGTCAAGGGCACATACCTCGGTTGCAGGCTAGATCCCTGGCCCTGGTCGGGGCACCTGCGGGAGGCAACCAATTGATGTGTCTCTCTCACATTGATGTTTCTCTCTCTCTCTCTCTCTCTGTCTCCCTTCCACTCTCTCTGAAAAGCAATGGAAGAAATATCCTCAGGTGAGGATTAAAGAAAAAAATTGATGTTTTTCTCTTTCCCAAATTAATAATAAAAAAATTAAACCAAAAAACTGGTCTAAGAGACTGAATAATTTGGTCAAGTCACCCTTCCTGGTTTATAGTAGCAGGAGGTCTATATCCACTATTACAGTTTGTAATGGCTGAGGATACAGACTGAATTAAGAAGGCCTAGTTGTTGTTTTGTTGTTTTAAATTGATTTTAGAGAGGGGGGGGAGAGATGATAGAGAGAGAGAGAAAGAAACATCAATGTGACAAACATAAATCGGTTGCCTCCTGCACATGCTGTCGGTGTACAGGACGATGCTCCAACCAACTGAGCCACACCGACCAGGGAGAATGCCTAGCTTTGAATCCAGGTTCTACCACTTTTATCTTATCTGTAATCCTGAAAGAAATGCTCTACCTTTTCATAAACCAGGTTTTCTCACCTATTAAATGGGTCCAATAATAACACTTACTTCATATAAGCTGTTCTAAGGAATTACTTAAAGCACTTCGGCACCATCCTAGCACATGGAAAGTTCTCAGTCCATTTTACCCATTATTGTTGTGTCTTTGATAAAGAATGGAACAAATATTCTCTTATACTTAAATTAATTAATAATTAATGTATGCTACATAGAAAAGTGGGCAATTCCCCTGAAATAAGGGATGCATATATATAAAGTAATATTTGAACACTGCTCACAACCCAAGGGATAGTGAAAGCAAATATAAGATAACATTTCCTGTAGGTAAAAAAATATTTGAAAGATTACTGGCTTGCTCTTTAATTTCAGTATTAATTTTGCAGATAATCAGGCGTATTACACTGTCCCAGAGGTCAAGTGTCCATCCTTCCTCTACCTTCATAAAAAATCAGCAAATTAGCAAAAAAGAAAGCAATTTAAGGATTGTTTAAAAAACTAACCTTCAAAATCACTGCAAAAAATCATTATCTCTATATTCAATACTAACTATTTCTGCATCTATGGATCCTCTATAACCATCATTATAACTTATTTTCACAATTGTTATGACGAAAAAGTTAAATTCAGAATAGAATGGCAAAAAAAATCAAACTCAGTACATTTTAGTCAAATTTTGAACACTAACCCTTAAACGGTTAAATCCTATGGTAGACAGAAATTTAATTTATAGCAAGTTCCTCACCAAAGTAGATAAACTAACACTTTGCTGTACATTGCTTTACATTCACTGCTTTTTAAAATTTTATGATTTTTATTCATAAGCTGTTCAGTACACTCACATTTACTGGAATGATACTCTGAAAGCTGTTTCCCTTCATGATCAGTCCAAGGAGAGGGTACGATGACATCCTTAGTGAAAAACTAGTAAAATTAAAATCATAATTAGATATAAATTGCCCCCCAAACATAAAAAGGTACCTGTGTTATTTTCAAATAATCATAAAAAATACTACATACTGACTATTTTAATAGTTATAATTAAAAATTTTAATACCTAAAAGCACAAATGATCAAAGGTGAAATGAAAGAAATTTAAAGTATATATAAAGAGAAATCTTAATACTGCAAATCAGCCGCTTAAATTTGAAACTTGCATACTAAGCTAAGGGCATCACACACAGAAGAAATATTTTTAATAGCTTCCCCAACTGTCTTTGGGGAGATGACAAAGGGAGGAGGAGGCGGAAGGGAGTGGAGACAGTCATACGCAAGCCAGTATGAGCCACGCGCTGGAGTGGCTTGTACTGGCTCTCAAGATGGAATTATTACATTTCCAGGAATTTTGTGCAAAGCTAATATTAAAAATAAAGTAAGCTGCGAGCAAACCTGAATCATTTAAACCTATATAATCTTATTAACCAATGTCACCCCAATAAGTTTAATTTAAAAAAATTAAATATTGCAAAAAAATTTAGGACCAAAGTTAATATGCTCATCACTGGCTAACTCGGGATGGTAATATAACCTAAAGAAATATTATTTCGGTTACTTGCAATATAATTGCAGTAGTTGGTCATGTTTTTTCCCTAAAAGAAAATCAAGTCAAATTGTGTATTATTAAATATTATCAAATTTCAAAGAAAAAGATAATACATTTACAATTAAGAAAGTTATATCAAAATATAAAAATAATACATATTCAAAATCATCACTTGCTAATTATTTTACTACATTACCAATATCTATGCTTGAGGTTATGTTTTTTGACCTGTATGGTGGAATTCCTACATATAATGGTGTACCAATGCACTTCTTTTCCCATTCAGTGATGTAATGTTAGTAAGTTAAAACTGGCCATATTTGTAATACTTACACCATAAGTAGCAGTAATCACTAAAACTCATACCCTTCCCATAACCAGATGGCCAGTTGTTACACCAGCACACCACTGGCCTGTATATGCAAATGAAGATAGAGCATGTGGATACATGTCTTTCCTCTTTCATTCTAGATATAAAATTAAGCCTAATACTGAATTCTTCCCTTCCCTCTCTATGTTTTGGGGGCAACTCAAAACATTCTCTTTATATTCTGCTATACCTACAACAAAGAACAAATTTCCTTAACTAAACTACCTATGAATGCTTGAAAAAGAGGTGTAAGAAAATGGGGACAGGGTAGAGATGACAATATAGTTAATTCCCAAAAATATATATATATAAAGGACCTCCAAAATTATGAAGTCATACTTAAGTTCACTCAAAATTAAAGATATACAAATCCAAATAATAAGATAAAATTTTAAAGTATTAAGAGTAGCACAAATTAAAAGGTTAATAACCAGTATTACAGCTATGAGAAAACAGAAAGTAGTTGGAGTAAAAATTGATACAACCTTTTTGGAGGGCAAGATGGCAAAATATACCAAAACTGAAAAAAAAAGCCTGTGACTTAGCAAGTCCATTTCAATTACACAAAGATATATGTACAAGGGTGTTCACTGAAGCATTATCTGTGATAAAAAAACATCAACACAACCTAAACAAATATCAATTGGGGCTGGGTTAAGTTACGATACATTCATACAATTTAATATTATGGTATTACTAAAAATTGGTATGTGATGATAATAAAAAAATAGATAAGAAAAATTATGCAAAAAAAAGTAAGATGCAAAACAGTATGAGAATGATGACCCTGTATGTATAAAATATTTAAAAAACACAATCTATTATATGCATAAAATTAATCTGAAAGTACAAATATTACAATAGTTACATTTATTTATTTATTATTATTTTTTAATATATCTTTATTGATTTCAGAGAGAAGAAGGGGGAGAGAGAAAGATAGAAACTTCAATGATGGGCGTCATTGATCAGCTGCCTCCTGCATGCCCCCTGCTGGGGATGGAGCCTGCAACTTGGGCAAGTGCCCTGACCAGGAATTGAACCTTGATCTCCTGTATCTTAGTCGATGCTCAACTGCTGAGCCATGCCTGGCCCGGCACAGTAGTTACTTTTAGAAGTGGGATCGGGGAACAAGAGGCTCCTTGTTCATCTGATATTTTTCATTTGCTGTTTGAACTTTTTTGTTTTACTATGTGTGTGTATTTATTCTCTTTCAAATATGCATATGAAAAAATTTAAGTTGTTTGATACATTGACCCTGATCTTCACTCTGACTTCATTTTCTTAAGTCTTCTGCTGTATTTCCTTTTAAAGTTGAAGATTCCAAAAAGAGAGCATATTTTTTTAAATGCTGGGAAATGGGAAAGAATCTGAGAATATTCAGCTGGGAGGAATCAAGTGACTGGATTAGAATGAAAATTTTGAATTACAAGGTAGATTACCAAGTAGATGTTTGCAGTGAAGCATATGAAATTATTTTTGAAGAAATAGGCTATATCTGAAATATAAGATGACAACACCAACAGTGGAGAAATAACTGCAAGCGGGGCCTGATCTCTGAACAAAAAGCTCATGTCTTTTGGGGGTACAGAAGAGCCAAATATAGCTAAGGAATAGAGGCGGGTAGAGGGGGCTATTGAGGGAAAAAGGAAAATTAAGAAATGTTGCCATGATGTAAAGACTTTAACTAGATAAATAACCCTTACCTGCATTCAGCAAACAAAAAAGCAAAAGTGAAAGACTTAGCTCATTATTATTTTAAAAAACTCTACATTTGTAAAACACCTTTTATACTCATCAGTAAGACATTTACTTCATTAAATACATTGTCTTAAAAATCCAAAGTATTAACAACAAAAGATAAAGCCATTACCAATGCCAATCTAGGTTTCTAAGATTTTAAAAATTCCTCTATATAAACTCCAACTTGAAACAGAAATTTATGCTAATCAATATTCTGAAGGCACAAACTGTGCTAGACCCTGAGAATGAAAAGATGAATGAAGCACAATATAGGCCAAAAAGAATTCAGTCTAGGGGAAAAAAGCACTAAATCAATCATCACAATAGTAGGTAAGTATGAGGCGCTGAAATAGCTGAAAAACACTGGTCTTATGGGAGCACAGAGAGGAGCTTATACCTGGGGGGGGGGGGGGGGGGGGAATGGTGTGCAGCTGGGACAGTAAAGGATTTGAAGGAAGTCTTCCCAAAAGAGGTGATATGCATGAAAAATTGATGCTTAACTGCTTTAATGATCAGTAACAGTTTTAAGTTACCTCTTCAATGGCTTTTTGTCTTTTGTCTTCCACATCTTTATCTATTCTATACAAAGATAAAGAAGAAAAATAACCAGGCCATTACTTCAGCTGATTGAACATTTAAAATAATAACCTTTCAAAGAAATAATTTCTTTCTCTTGAAAACTGGCAAATGTTAAGCTCATTTTAAAAGAAAAATTGGAATTTTATCACATTTAATGATATTATTTAGATATTCAGCATTGCACTGTTTGGCATTACTCCCTCTATTACATTCATAGTTTGAATGGAATAATATTTTCTTTTAAAAGGCTTACATTGATAGTTTAAAAGTTGCTATTATCAACATAATGGAAGTAAACCGAATAAACTTTATCTTTTAATCGTAACATGTTAATAAGTATTTCATTGCACAGAAATGTAAAAATTGTCCAAATTCATTTTCTTCAATTAAGGCAAGTTTCTCATAGTCATAATTTTAGAATCAACTCTTACTCTGAAATAGAAACTATCACCCTTAGCTGAATAGGCAAAATTATTAATTATGAAATGTAACATCAATAAAAATTTTTGTTCAAATTTTTTCTCTTTGATACAATATGCAATTGTAGTAACACAAATGTATTAGCTATGAGATTTAATAGAAAATGTTGGGTCTCAAGCACAAGGCACATACTTGCCAAAGGACTCAGCAGTTAGCCTTGTAGGACCACTTCTTTAATCTGTTCCAGGAAAGAATATTTGCTTTCCATCAATAAATTAGTAAGACCCTTTTTTTTCTCAAAATTTTTCATGTATATATCTCTTTGTGGCTTAATAAAGCTTATATAATAATATACACATTTCAGAAATTAAAATCAAGTGGATTTTTCAAATAAGGGAATTATGAGAAAGACTTCAATGATAATTCCCGTTATCTCAACCTGGAACAACAGCCATTTTGAGGATACCTCAGTTCTCTTCATCTCATCATGAACATAAGCAGGTAAAAATGATAGTACATAATAGTAATAGCATACAGTATTAGTAAGCCCTGATCTAGCGTTATATCATTCAGAAACCTTTTGCTGTTTCATTAGAGGGACTTTAAGGATCTGAAATATTCAGGTAACTGCTCTGGAAGCAGTGAAAATTAGTGTGGCTAAATATTGTAGGGTCAGATGATGGAAGGTTCTAAGAAGTAAAATAGGGTACAGTATCCTGACATTATGTGTATATTACAGAACACTGGCATGATGCATATTGGTTATAGGTATGCCCTGAATGGATTCTTGGAGGACAAGGGGCTGAGGACTATTTACCTCCTGTATTGACACACTCATTTGTTTATACCAGTAGCCTTACGGTTACTTTTTTATGTGTAACATGGCATTAAAAGGGTGGGAAGCATCGACATAGGAAACTTAAATTAGACAGGAAGAGACATTGAAAGTCATTGCTAAGACAGCTCAACCTGTTTTAAAAGTATGTTCACTAACCTTGGTGAAAGCCATAACCATTCATTGAATTACATCAGTAAGTTAAATTACAATTAGGTTTTTTCCCCACTCTTTATTCCTCTCCTATATCTACTGATGTACACCAAGATTCATAAACTTATCCAGAAAATGCATCCTTTATTAGTAAGTATAGAAATGTTGTGTCACAACTTTGGTTAATGGTATTGTTCATTCTAGAGGACAGGAATAACATCTTTTACTGCTTCAGTGTTCCTCACAGTGCCTTAGTGCTCAATAAAGACCTCTTGACTTGATACGTAACAGTTTTCCATGGTTGCATATATAAAGAAAAGAGGCAAAATAAAGTATACAGTTTGGGTGAAATAAAAAATTAGTTTCATTTGTGACTCATTAGCTCTTAGATATTCTTTTCACCTCTTTCAAAGGTATTTAGATTTAAGTTTAAAAAAACCCTTTTATGCTCATTCCCGTCTATTCCCACTCTACAATACTTTGGATGGACATAACTTAATTAGGAATGAATGGTCATCAAGTTACCAAGCCAAGAGTGAAAGGGATACAAAAGGGAGACGAATATTTGCAAGAGCATCTCAACATGTACGCATCTTTGTGTGACTGAATTCTAGAGAGAAAAGGATTACCTTTTATTTTGGACTAAAATCACATGAATCTTAGGACCAAAAAATAAAAGCTGGTATACCAATATTCAAGTTTTTCAAATAAAAAAATTAGACTATGAAACTGATGACAAGAGTCCCTCAAATTATTAATGAAACTGTTATCTGTAATTTGTAATTATAGATCATTGCAATTTGTAATAAAAAACTAGGTCTGTTCCATCAAAGAAGTGCATGTTCTCATTACACAAGGCAACAAGCAGCACAAGTCAGAGCTTGGAAACCTACCTACACAATATATCAACAAAGAAGTTAAGGTTGCTCTGATTACTAGGTTGAATTCAAGACAATATAATTCAGATCCCCAAATATCCTTTGTCAGTTGGATGATGTCTATAAAAGCTCTCTGTTGCTAATAGACACCTTTCTAAAATTCAATGTATTTTAACTTGGTAAGGGGATCTTTAGGCTTCCCTAAACGCATGTGGCAATGAAACAGCATTTTGCTTTACCCTATATCACCAAAAAAACAAAACAATTCAAAGGGAGAAGCCACAACCATGTAGAAATGCCCTTCCCTCTTCCAAGTGCTGAGGAGGCAAAACTGTCCCATAAGTAGCAGAGAGAGGTTACCTCTAAAAGAAAAGCACTCCTACCCATATTTGGAACTGTTTGCAGGGGAACCTTTCTGGATGTAGTTCTTTGTACTCACTCTTCATTTAGATACGATAAATTTAGATACCACAATTTTTTCTCCTTGATATTTTTACATATAAAAATACTCAACTTTGGAATTTCCTTCTCTTCTCATGTGAGAGTATGTTATTATACTTCAGTGCAAGAAGGGAAAACTTACCGTGAGTGACTTAAATATAAGGCTTGACGATGAATGTCTTCTGGGTCTATTTCTACAGGATTTATTACAGCTAGTTGATCAATAGACCATCTAAATTTTCCTGGAGTCTTAACAAAAGAAAGTGCACTTATGAGTAAAAGCAAACTAAAATAATTCATCAAAATGCTAACCAATGTCAACTTCAAAAATAATATGAATGGTTATAATATAAAAATATCTTACACCTATTTTTAAATTTGATTTTGCCACTAAATTAAATGGAAAGTAGTAATCAAATCACACTAACTATTGACTTGACTGTATCTCTTTTAAAATATCCAGTCTTCCCTCTGGGTGATTTTTAAAATTACATAATAGGAAAATCATAGGAGGGTATTACTGGTATAGAAAATCTATAATTAGCACTCATCAGTCATGTCCATGTAAAAGTAAAAATTTATTAGTTACCAAAGATCTTTACTTTCAATAAGAATGAACTGAGATTAAAATCCTAACTAAGAAATGCCTGCAAAAGCTCATAAAATAGTTGATCCTTAAAATAATTATGAATAGTTACCAGTGCTCTCTTTCTGTATTCAACTACCCAACTACCCTAAACTCTTATCCAAATCCCAAACTGTAATTCAGAATATATTTTTGACAAACTCAAGCTTAAAAACCCAAAATGTCATACATTCTGGCTTTGAGAATTAAGTTGTAGTTATTCCATTATTTTTATTAAGGCTAACAGATAACTAAAATTTAATATGATTCAATTAAAAATGAGGAAAGATTAATGAATCAATATAAACTGTTTAACTAAAACTTCCCTCTAGTGCATACCTGTTTAAGCTGATATGAATGTGTAGCATAAACAGCCACCCAAATTGCAGTTTTCTAGATAATTTACTAGATTTAAAATAAAGATTGGACTTCAAAACAAATTCTCCATTGTAGCCAATAACAGTTAAAATAAGCTAAAGTGATGAAGCCTTCCCTAATTCCCAGAAGAGCACTTTCCCTTCCATATCACCCTGTGCTTAACCACTAGTGATAGCACATACCATATTCTTTTGAAGTTGCTAATTTACTTGTGTCTACCCCATTATACAATCTGCAGGCTATGGTTGATGAAACCCCAAAGAATATTAGTATTTCATGAAAATTACATGAAATTCAAGTTTCAGTAACCATAAATAAAGCTTTATTGGAATACAGCAATGTTTTTATGTTTACATATTGCCTATGGCCACTTTTGTGATACAAGGCACAGGTGAGTAGTTGTAACAGCAACCAGATGATCAGCAAAGCTTAAAATGTTTACTGTATGGCTCCTGACAGAAAAAGTTTGCTGACCTCTGCATTAAAGTATAAACTCCTTGAGAGTTTGTATCTAATGACCCTGACTTCCTCACAGCATAACCTCTATGTCTAGCACTCAAACAATGTTTGCTGAATAAATGAGAGTGGATAATTAGATGACATAGCTTCTTCTCTAATATGGTATTGACAGATATATCATCAACTATAGACAGCACAATTACAGGAAGCTAAACATGTTATTAATTAAAAAAAGAGAAATGCTAACTAAAAACATCTAGCTTACTTATTTTTAGCCCAACCACCAGATTATAATGAACACTACAATAAAAAAAGCAAAAAGTAACATACACTCTATGGTAAATTTCCCCTTACTTTGTAAAGAAATATATTTATATTTAAGATTATTTGTAACTACTAGTCAAGAACAACTTACTGGTAATTTTGTTGATTTAAAAACAGAAGGACTGGAGACAGTTTGTTCATGGAGATTAGAATAATCACTAGGACTTTCAAAAGGATTTAACACAGGGATCCTTCCTGGAGTTTCTGGTGTTATTTGCATTTTTGGTTCTTTGACATCTCCCATAGCACAGAGAAAAAGACTAAAAAGAAATCATAAGTATATATAATAAACCCACAAAGTTCCATAGACATTGGTTTTGACAATTAAAATGTATTCAACAAACATTTCACAAAAATTAACTTTTTAAAATATAGTTTACAAAAAAGCATCTCAAGTGATCCTCCAAATTACCCTGAAAACTAGAGAAGTAGGTATTAGCGATATCATTTTATAGAATTAACAAGCTCAGAGAGCTTCTGTGGCATCGTAGTAGCAGTTAACCAAACGTGAATGAGTTCAGGTCTGCTTTCACCCAGGAAACCAAATGTTAAAATAGGCACAAAATTCCTCCCAACTACAGAACTTATACCTATAGCTTTTAATTCATTATATCAAGTCTCTAAAACACTTTGAACACTTTTCGGATATCCCGGCAATTCCCTATCAAGCTGCAATTACTAAACAACAATTATTTACAGCAAGCGAGACACGATGAAGCCTGTGCAGGCGTGCCCTTCAGGCAAATCAGCCCCCGTCAAAGAAGTAGGACTGATTAGAGGGAGAAAATTAACCGCCTTTGGTTGCCTTTCCTCAAATACCCTCCTTTGGCTAAGACACCCACGGTAGAAGGCAAGACTGCATCCTTCTGTCAAAGGGGGCTACAATTAGAGAAATAAAAGAAGCCACTTCCTGGCAGGCTCAGGTGCAGCTGGCTTCCTTGGGTGACGAGCACGGGAGGCCGCTCACGCCCGTGTCACCTCCACCCCATGCCATCACTATTTCTGGGTGTCCCTCCCTTCGGCACCTCGCTGCCCCCATTCATCCTGGGGCTGGCGGGCACGCGAGGCCGAAGCCGGGAAAAGTGAGCTCTCCAATTCGAGACTGGAGAAAAACCAGGAACTATGGAGAACGTACCTAAAGGTGTGTATGATAAGGAAATCCCCCGAAGGCGACTCCAGCGTTCCCCGAGGGGCCGAGCCAGCTCCCACGACGGGCACAGACTCTTTAACTCCCCGCTTCCGCGCTGTCTTAGGCCAACCAAGGCACGGGGCTTCTGGGCGACTGCCCAATCGCGTGGCACCGCCGTCCGCGAACCAGCCAATCGCATGGAGGCGGCGTAGTAAATTCGAATGGCAACTCCACGCTTCACATTCCGCGCTGAGTAACGACGCTCCAAATTCAAATCAACCCAGCCTCACGCCGGCGACCAGCGCGAGGGGCGGAGCCTGTCGGGCGCGAGCGGGGGACGCGCTCCGCGATTGCCCTGGAGACAGGAAGGCGCTCCACTTCCGGGTCAGACCCTTCTCCCGCCTTCTCGGCCTCCGCCATGGCGAGTAGTAGCGGCGCCGGGGCAACGGCGGCGGCGGCGAATCTGAATGCGGTGAGGGAGACCATGGACGGTGAGTGCCCGTTTCAGCCGCTTTACCTCGCTTCCGTTTCCGAAAGTCAAGGCTCCCAGTCGGGGAGGAGCCCAGGAGGAGTTCAGATCCACTTTCTGCCACCTACGGCATCTTTGAAGATCCTCATAAGGGACCCGCCAGGGCCGCAGGGCTGATGGCCCCCTGTTTGGAGAGTTGCCTCTTGGCTCCTGCGTAGTTTGTCGCGTGCACGTCGTTTCGGCCCCTGCGTCAGCCCTACGCGTGCCGAGTGTCTACTGCGCCGGACCCCGTGGTGCCTCCAACCTCCCGGCTGCCGTTTCGCTCGCCACGCCCCTCTCCCGCGCCTGGTCCTCGGGCCCCGCGTCCGCGTGGCAGCCTCCCTGCCCTCTCCGCGTCCCGCCCGAGGCGCTCGTCCAGTGCGGGCGCCCGTTCCTGTGAGTCCCGAACTGCGAGCAAGACTGTAATCCCCGAGCGGACAGTGGCCGTGTTTGGTCACTGCTGTTTTTTTGTCCTTGGCCCTTGGGTAGGCTCTTTTAAAATATCCAGTGAATGAACAAGTCGCCCCTTCATCGGAATTGCCCCAGTTTCGTCCCGGAGCCGTGACGGTGCCCGGGGGCTGTGGGTGTATTACCTGTTGTCCCGCCCGGAGGCACGCGGGTGAAAGTCGACACCCGCAGTAGAGAACGGAAAACGCTTGCGGGGAGTTACCCCGTCTGCCCCCTGATGCCGGCTCTACCGCTTTATGCCTCTGGTGGGGAGCTTGGACAAGCTACTCAGACGTCTTTGAGCCTGCTGCTTTTTTTCTGTAAAAATGAGGTTACCTCTTAGGGTTATAACGGGCATGTTTAAGATAACCAGGAAGGTGATCATTAACAGATACTGCATTTTTTTCGCTTTCTTCTGTTTTTTAAAATATATGCTTTATTAGCAGTATTTGCTCAAGTGATTTTTGGTATCTATTACTATACTCGTACCTTCTCTTTATTTGTTGCTGCATTTATTGACTTATAGTGATACGTTTCCTGATTCTGTATTAGTTTTGTGTAATAGAAGATGTCATCCTCTTTGGAGATGTCTTTGTCTCTCTCCATTTTATTCACGTCTACCTTTGTGACTGTTTGATGAGCGTTAAACATTGCTTTTTGCATTTATCCAGGGGATACCCACATCAGCCTCTATCTCTGAAAACAACCTCATGGGATTCTTACTAAGCAGTGTCAGCCTTCCCGCCACATCTCTGCCACCTTCAGTGTAGTCACCACTTCCTAAGTCATCTCCTTAGGGGACGTGAGATACGACGTGTGGCTTTTTCTGCACCAGTTGCTGCTTTCCTTTTCAAAGAATTACTTATATTATTAGAGCCTTTTCATCTAATGTTTTATTTACCAAGTATTTGCCTTTCTGTTTCTCTGAAAGGTAGAACTCTGTTCTTAACACCATATTTAGCCTGTTTTCACATCCTTCTTAATGAATCACAGCTTATTAGCTTTATTTTGTAAGTGGACTTATGTACATAGAAACTTTATGTATATGACATTGTTGTCATATCTTTGTTTGGAAACCAGTGTGTTTTTTGAACAGGTTGGAGAGAATGAGGCCTCACTTCCAGTCAGTTTTCTTATTTCAGCTGTGCTTAGGTTCCTTAGTTGTATGGCCACAGATTCCATTTGAATAGAATACTCAAATTTTATCTGTGGTGGAACTAAAGTGTGACTACATAGAGATGAAAATGAATGTCAGGTAAGAAAAATTGGGAAAGGCCCATCTCATGAACATCATGAAGACTATTAAAAGTTTTTGGGAGGACTTAAAGTAATAGGTGATTTAATAATGTTAACTTGTCCATTCATCCCAAAATAATATGTAGTTTTCATGCAATTCAAGCCAGAATCCAAATGGAATTTGTCTTTGGAATTAACATTTTTCAGTTCATGGAGAGAATGAAAGGGCTTATGATAATAAAAGGTAACAAAGGTTTCTTTAACCCACTACATGCAATATAAAGTTAATAATTAAAGTTGTGGCTCTGGCACAAGATACACATACAACAAATCCTTAGTATATGGAGTTTTGCTATATGATAATAGTAACATCTTAATTGAGTGGTAAAGGATAGATCATTCAATAAATAGTATTGGGCAACTGACGTATTTCTGGAAGGAAACGTTGAAGATTCTATTTTCCACCCAAACTCTAGGGAATTAAATATTTAAATATTTATGGAGGAGGTTAAATAAGCTTTCACATGCTGGAAGAGAATACTGGTGAAAAATTACATAATCTTTGCATGGGGAATAACTTCCTAAGAATAATACCAAGGGAAAAATGATACAGGAAAACAATAGATAATGCATTAAACATTGACTTAAAACATTCTTAAAACAAAGTTTATTGTGGCCAATGTATTTACTTCCTGTGGTTCTCTATGATAGTGTTGGTCGTGTGAAAGACAGTTGCTTTTATAAACTATAATAAAATGAAGTACTACAAAAATGAAGTTAAAAATATAAGCTTTTGTTTTTCTTAGATTCAACAAACACGAATACTCTGTTAAATTGCAAAAGTTTCTAAATATTTTTAAGGCCTTCAATATATATTACTGACTGAGCAGCTCCACTTACAGGAATTTATCCTAATAAAAAAAATTAAGTTAGTATTTACGGATACGTACCGCAGTATTATTTTAATGGGGGATAGATAACATGAGAGCTACCTAACTTTAAGTAATGTATGGTGTTTCCATAAAATGTAATGTTATGTGACTGACTAAATTACATTGTAAAGAATATAAAAGGTGGGGAAATGTTCTGAATAATCCTGATAATGATCCATAAATTTTAGATAGATATTAAATGAGTGGGGGAATAAAAACCAAGATGTAAAAAGCAGTTGTGTGGAGGGAGGTTGTAAGTTTATTTTTAAGTTTCTAGAGCTAAGTAAGGGCAAGACAGTATAGCATGCCTATTTCCAAATGTAAGGATGCTATACTAGTTCTTTGGTATTTGCAGTATCATATGAATTAAAAACAAAAGTATTCTGTACATATTTTAAAATGTAAAATTTTGTTTTAAAATTTTTATTTTTTCAGTTCTGCTTGAGATTTCAAGAATTTTGAATACTGGCTTAGATATGGAGACTCTGTCTATTTGTGTACGGCTTTGTGAACAAGGAATTAACCCAGAAGCTTTATCGTCAGTTATTAAGGAACTTCGCAAGGCCACCGAAGCACTAAAGGTAGAGATACAGTTGTTAGTTCATTCTAAATAAAGATGCTTTTGTTTAGAAAATGATTAATGATGAAGTTACGTGAAAGATCTTAAACATGATGAAAGTAACTTCGATCACCATCAGAAGTTGTTCTGAAGAGCAGAAGAGGCCTAGTGTAGCATACGTTCAGATCACTACTATCATAGACCGTGCTCTTTTTCTTTCCTAGTAGGCTCCAATTGTGTTTAGAATTTTTCCCTGTATTATGGGTAAAATTGTATCTGCCTGAAATAACATATGCTCAGGTCCGGTACCAGTAAATATGACCTTATTTAGAAATAGTGTTTCTGCAGGTATAATTGAATTAAGATGAGATCATAATGAATTAATGACTGCTATCTTTATAAGACAAGACACAGATAGACAAAGTATCAAGTGAAGGCACAAACAGAGGGGAGAATGCCATGTAATGACAGAGGTAGAGATTGGAGAGATGACATCTACAGACAAAAGAAGGCCAAAGATTATTGGAAGCCACAAGAAACAAGGATGGATCCCTTGCTAGAGCCTTCAGAGAGTAGGTGGCCCTGCTAACACCTTATTTTTGGACCTCTGCCTCCAGAACTGTGAGAGAATAAATTTCTTTTGTTTTAATTACCCAGTTTGTGGTACTTTGTTATGGCAGCCTTAGAAATCTAAGACAGGTTTACTGCTGGGAAGTGGAGTGCTTCTGTAAGAAATGCCTACACATGTGGAAGTGGTTTTGGAGTTGGGTAATGAATAGAGATTGGAAGGTTTTAATGCACTTGATAGAGCCTAAACAGATTGTCCTGAAGACGATTGGTGGAACTATGGATGTTAAAGGTGATCCTGGTGAGGGCTCAGAGAGAGGAAGGAGAGCTATAGAGAAAGTTTCAGTCATCGTAGAGAATATGTATTCATTTTTAACAGAATCTTGGGAGAAATAAGGACATTAGTGCTTCAGGTGAAATCTCAGACAGAAATGAGGAACATTTGGGCACTGGAGGAAAGACTATCCTTGCTATAAAGTGAAGGCGCACTGGCTGAATTATGTTCTGCTGTTTGGAAGGAGAATAAAACTTCTAAGTGATGAGCTCGGATATTTAGCTGAGGAAATTTCCAAAGTGTGGAATGTGTAGTTTGATACTTTCTTGCTGCTTATAGTAAAATGTAAAAGGAATGAGAAATTGGGGAGGGAATGAGTAAGCAAAAAGGAACCAGCACTTTGGAAAATTTTAAGCCTATCCAGATGGAACATTCTGGAGATAAGTACAGGAGTGTGGTTGGGGAACCTTTTGGTGAAGTGATTAGGTGGGGTTCATAGATGCAATCAGCCGTTGCAGCACAAAACACTGCCAGCTTGGACTGAAAGGGACATGTACAGTACTAAATGAAGGAAAGCTGTCAGACTTCTGGCATTCCACAGGCAGGAAATTGGCCAAGAGAGCTAACTGGCTGTTATCCTTCAAAAAAAGGGAAGAATGACTCAGCAGGGCACACAGACCGGGGACTGCTGAAGGCGATTGGACTGCATTGCCAGCATGGGCCCAAGGACCATCTTTTGTCAAATTCAAATTTAGCACCTTTTAACTGCTGAGATTGGGAACAGGAAAAGTGTTCCCTCTCTTTTTTACACTATGATTTAAAATCTCCTGATTTTATTTCCAAGTTTATGTAGCACTAACTCACCATACAAGAATGCTGAGATTCCCAGTTAGCCCTTTTTAAAACTTCTAAGGATCAAGTGGCTTTTCTTTAACAGAACTATATAAAACATGTAGCTTACCCTTCTCAGATTAAGTTATTCTCCAATAAGTCTCAGTGATTTCGGTTGTTGGTTTTGTGCTTTTTTAAACTTTTTGATTATTAAAATAACAAAAGGTAAACATAAACATAAACATATGCTCTTTTATCATAAAGAGCATATCTGTGCGACTCATTGCCAGCACCCTGAAGTTCCCTTATCCTCCCCCCATCATTGACTTCTTCCTGCTTCCCCCTCCAGTAACTACTGTCCTGATTTTTATGGTAGACACTTTCTTTTAACAGCTTTATCAACTAAGCATGGATCTCTAAACACTGCAGTTTAATTCTATAAACTGATATAAATGGAATCTTACCATTTCAACTTGATATAAATGGATCTTACAGCACAATGTTTTTACTGGGTTCTTTCATTTAACATGTTCGTGAGGTTCGCTTATGTGTGTAGTTGTACAACATTCCTTTTCACTATAATAATGTTTCATTGTACAAATATAATTTATTTATGTTTTCTACTGTGAATGGATATTAGGTTGCTTCCAGGTAGAGTTTTTTGTATTGTAATGCAGTTTGAGTGCTATAAAGGAACCAGAGGCAAAGAATGTGCAAGAGAGACTGACAGAAGTATTTTGCATAGCATTTTCTTAGAATAAAACCCATGGTAGTAAGAAAAAGATTCAGAACTAACTAATTAGCATAGTTTTGAGCATATTGTTTATTTCACACCCAGTAAGCCATAGTCTGATATGGCAAAATCAATAATTAAGTTGAACAAATCAGAAAGTGTTGCCCATTTGACAGTGTGGTGATTGTGGGAGGGAGAGGGGGTGGGTGGGGGTAGAAGAGGGCATAGAGGTGATAAAAGGTGACAGCAGGAGGGTGGGGGGGAGGAAGAAACAAAAAGTGTTGCCCATTTGAATGGAAGATCAGTCTCACGCATATACAAAGCCTTTTAAAACATTTCTACCACAATCTACAAACAGAATGCCAGTATTCCATTAAAACTAGGTGGCGAGGAAATCCTGGAAAGTTTCTAGCAAAGAAGAAATGCTACGTATAACTTTTGTTTTCTTTAAAGTAATTTTTGAAATCTGTATAATCTTTATAAAAATAATACATGCTTACCCTGGCCGGGTGGCTTAGTTGGTTGGAGCGTCGTCCTGTGCATCAAAGAGCCTTGGGTTTGATTCCCAGTCAGGGCACATACCTGGGTTGTAGGTTTCATCCCCTGTTGGGCGCATTTGTGAGGCAACTGATTGATGTTTCTCTCTCTGTCCCATCCTCTTTCTCTAGCTAGAATCAATGAAAAACATGTCCTTAGATGAGGATTAAAATAATAATGCATGCTCACAATTTAAAAATATTTAAATCATAGGATACAAAGAAGACCAAAAAAAGTCATTCAAGGTAACCCAAGAGGCCCTGGCTGATGTGGCTCAGTTGGTGGGAGAGTCATCCCATACACCAAAAGGTGGCAGGTTTGATTCCCGGTCAGGGCACATACCCAAATTGCTCATTCAACCCCCTGTCAGAACACATCGGGAGGCAACTGATCAATGTTCCTCTCTCTCTCTCTTCCCCTCTCTCAAATTAATAAAAAAATAAGAGATCACATAAGAGATAAGCAGTGATAATAGTTAATGAACGCATTCTAGATAGTATAATGCTACTTTAAAAATAAAAGTATTATACTTAATTTTATTGAATTAAAAAATAACCTTCCTCAGGTTGCTTCTCTCTAGATTAAAGTTTATTCTCTATTTACTATTAGGTAAGGGTTGGGGCTGGTTGGTAAAGAGTTATAGGCATAAGGTTGTTCTCCCTTTTTTGTGTGGTTGCTGCTAATGAATTTTATTCTTGCATTTTTTTGTTTATTTTTTTTGTATGAAAAATAGGGTAAGGAGAAACTGTTCCTGCTGCATTCTGTCTTTACCTCGAAATCCTAGTAATTAGAATTATTTTGCCTTTTTCTTTCAGACTTGTATATTGATATTGTTTAAATCATTTGTAGTAAAAGCTAGTTGTGTGTCACCCAATTAGATAAGTTTCTTAACAGCAATAGATAGGTCACCTTATGTGTATCTCCCACAGCATAAGTAGGACTATCGATTAGATGCATTTCTTTAAAAATAGACCTTATTTTTATGAATGATACTTTTATTGACACTGAGTTTTTGTATTGTTTTCTCGGTGCTACTATTGATGGGTAAGCAATCATTTACATATTGTAATTTTAGAAATTTTAGGCAAGACCTATTTTTTTGTATCTTCTACTTTGTGCTATGGTGCCTTGAATTATACTATTATTGATGCATTCCTATACACGAAGCCTTGCTCTCTCTGTTTTAACTGCCCTGTATTATTACTAATATCTTAGGGTGAGTGATGTATCTCTCACTGTGTAGGAAGGTCTCCTGCAGCATGAGGATGTTGGAACAGTAGAATTTGAGAGAAAAATGAGGGATTAAGTCCAATGTTCCTACCCATCCTAAAGAAAGGAATAAACTTGCGCAGAAAAGGAAAATTTGGAAAAGAAGACTACTAATACTGGTTTTTCCCAGGGCCAGTGCTTACAAATTTTTGGAGTCTTTAATGGCCATCTGGTAACTATATAGGTCTCTAGGATGCATTGCTGTCCTTTCGAATAGAAAATAGTTCTGCATTCATATAATGTGAATGCTACACATGGTTGATGGCTTAGTTTAAGTGAAAATACTTTTTTCATTTTCAGTGTATCCTACTTGATACATTATCTGTATCTTGGAGGAGAACCTCTAAAATTAGTATGAAAATGGAATGGGACAAGACAGATTAAACTGCATTAAAGTTAAGGTGTTTTAATTTTAAAAATCCTAAAATTATATATATATATTATTTCAAGTCTTCTTTGAAGTAGATGATACCGAGAATGGGATTAGGAAGATGAAAGAGTGAGTACCTAAAGGGTACATGGCCAAAGCTGATAGAAGAACCTATAAGGGTTCTTAGAATAAGTCATATTATTTTCAAGCTAGGTTTTATTTCTTGTGAATTTAGTAAACCCAAAGAAGGGAACAGCTATTTTAGAATAGCCAACTATGTAGAAAAACAAGATAGGTTCTGTTGACTGAGAATGTTTCAGATTGAGTTATCTGTAGTTTTCCTAATACATAAGGAATTTTTATGAAAGACTTCTGAAATTAGACTAAACTTAAAAGCAAATTTTAATTAGGAAGTAGAAATGTAAATGAATTAAAAGTTTACCGTGTATATCTGAAGTTAAACTTATTTAAAATCAACATTTTTATATTTGGCACTAAGAATTTGTTTAAATCCTTATTTTAACTTAATTTTTAATTTTTATTTATTGATTTTAGAGAGAGAGAAAAACATCAATTTGTTTTTCCACCTAGTAGATCTAACCTGCAACCTTGGCGTATTGGGATGATGCTCTAACCAACTGAGCTACCCAGCCAGGGCTTAAGTCCTTATTTTTATTGATGGAATGATATAGTGTCTGGGAATTTCTACAGAATAATCATGGAAAGTGTAATGGTTGGTGGTATAGGTGAAGCAGGATGAGCCATGAGTTCATTATGATTATTTTGCCCTTTTTTTCTCCAGCTTAGCGTAACAGAGAAGTCTTTTTTCATCTTAATTCCTTTTCACACTATAATAAACATGCAGAAACAGACAGACTAATAGACTATGTGGATAAGATCTTCTATAGGTTAATTTTTCAAATAGTAATATGTTTTTACAATTATTGTATTGTTTAAATAATTCCCTACTATTAGCCTAGCCATCAGTTTAAAAGGTAGTTCTAATGTACTGCAAAAATGAAAACCCCTGCATTATCCTGATAAAACTGGTTTGGTACATGTTGGGGAGGATTCGTTTTGTTAATGATAGGGTGGTATTGACAAATTTATTTCCATGGTTTTATTATAATGAATCTTACTTTCTTGTTATAGGCTGCTGAAAATATGGCAAGCTGACTTTCTGGAGAAATCCTAATGAGATGTCAAGCTCTGCAAGAGGATTTGAAGATTGCATTGTAGTCAAGAATGTACAATGAAATTACTGCATTCAGCAGTGTAGCAACATTTTCCTTTTTAAAAGAATTATAAAACCATAGCTTTATAAATCATTGAAAAGTGGCTTACAGAGAGGACTATCAGATGTGTTTACGTCACATCTTTTTTAAACAGCGCTAATGCTTTGGCATTACAGTGTTCGTATTTATTCCTTATTTATAGATCTGATAGCTTTAATTTTCTAAGCAGTCTGTCTATCAGATGTGCACAGCTGCTGTGCCTGTTTGTAGTATAGTGGAACCCATTAGTAGTAATGTAGTAGTTATGACTGCTGACATTTCCATTATAAACTTTAATTTTAAATTGTTTATGCAAAATTACTATGGATTTATGTTGCATTGGGCTGAAAGTTGACAGAATTTCAACCACCATTTGTGAATTTTTATTTAGATTCATTAAGTATATCAGGATCTTGTTTTTTTTAAGAGCACAGAAAACATTTGTTCTAATCTCTTTAACAAAGAATACTTAGTTTTTAAACATAAAGTTTGTCTGGCAGTTAATTGTGTGAACCAGATCAGTTTTGTATTGGTTGAAAAAGAAAACTTTTAGAAACTTAGATTTTTAAAACTAATGATAGTACTTAGCTTAGTATTATTTGTTGATTGAATCATTTAATGAGAATATTGAGAATGGTTTTTCCCCTTAGTTTTTTACTCTGAAAATAATGAAACATTTTCGACATGCAAAATTCTTTTTATTACATAAAAATAATTTGAGTGCTTACCTGATATATCTTGGGTGGTTATTTAATAACTCAGTACATAGCTAGTGGTTATCTAATCACTAAACAGGAACTATCATTCAACAAATATATTACTATTTTCTGAAGGAAGAAAGATTTCCAGTCATTAAACAAACTAAATGATCAAATGTTCTGTAATCTCCTTCTAAGATTATTTTTGTGTATCATTATTTTTACTATAAAGTTTTAACTAATCAAAATTTGCTTCATAATAAGTTTTGATTCTGTTCCTGTAACAGAATTTCCATGGAATATTTTTCCCAGGACTAATACAAATTTAATCTGATTTAGTTTTGGATTTTGTTAGCTTCTATTTAAATGATAGTATAAGCATTTACTCTTTAGTAGCATTTTTTTTTGTTCCTCAGACAAACTGAAATGATTTTAGTAAGGCTTAGTAATATTTAAATGGCAACCTTCTGTACTGTTTTAAAAATCTAGTCTTTTGAACATTTGACTTTTTAAATGCATGGCATCTTTACCAAGTGCACTGGAAGGTCTGTTGGGAGAATTGCTTGGGAGACAATAAGAACTTGTGATGATAAGTCATTTATTTGCTAATCGATACTGTAAATACTGCAAGTTGTTATTTATATCATTAGAGAACACTTGTCAAGTTCCAAAATTTGTATATACTTTTAGACCATTAAAGTTAATAGTTTAATTGTTTATGACTTTGTAGATTAAGTTATTTATGTATGAAAAAAGCAGGAAAATATATTGAGTTATGTTTACTAAGGACTTCTTTAGTATGTTACATTTCTTAAATGTAAACATATATTTTTAATGCATACTTAAGTAATACTTAAAGAAACCAAAGTAATGATACAATCACAGTGTTGTGCATGTTGTCAGTGACAAAAATAAAACCATTTTGGTGGTATTAGCATGTACTTTTGATTTCATATATGCTTCCATGAATTCAGCTTGTGTTTCTGTAGGTATTCTATAAATATTTAGATGCTTATTAGTTACGTGTGATTGGAGACTATTTAAAGGTAGGCTGTGTAATTTACAATGTAAAATTAGGCTTGAGGTGTAAAATGGAAGACTTTTCCCATGGTAGTGAAAGGATATAGCTATATTAACATTGCCCTAGGCTTGAAAACAAAGTTGGCATATCAAGTATGTGTGAGATTATATTTTTCTAGACTTCTAAATGGATACTATAAAATTTACATATGTTTCAAATTTACGTAAAATTTTCCAATAACTGAATCAAGTATCAGTTTTTAAACTTACTTAAATTAATTGAAATTAAAAATTCCTCACATTAGCCACATTTTTCATTATTGTAAAATACACACAACATAAAATTTACCATTTTAACCATTTTAAGTTGTATAGTTTAGTCACATTAAGCACATTTACATTATTATTCAACCATTGCTACTACCCAGAACTTGTTCATCACCCAAACAGAAGCTCTACCCATTAAGCAGTAACTCTATTCTCCCCTTTCCCAGCCCCAGCATTTTTCTGCTTGCTTTCTCTCTGAATTTGACTATTCTAGGTACCTAATATAAATGGAATCATAGAATATTTGTCCTTTTGTGTCTTTTATTTCGCATAGCATGGGTGTCTTCAAGTCATTCATGTTGTATTAATGTATCAGGACATCACTAGTTTTTAAGTCTGAATAATCCATTTTATGTATTTACTTCATTTTGTTCATCTGATGATGGGTATTTGAATTGTTTCTATCTTTTGGCTGTGATGAGTAATATTATCAAATTGGTGTGTAATTATTTGTTTAAGCCCCTGCTTTCAGTTCTTTTCAGTATATACTCAGAAGTGGAATTGCTGGATCATATTATAATTCTATATTTAATTTTTTAAGGAACTGTTTTATGTTTTAGTTGGTTTAAATAATAACCATCCTAATAGGTGTGAAGTGGTATCTAATTTTGTTTTAATTTGTATTTCCCTAGTGATTAGTGGTGGTGAGTATCTTTTCATGTACTTATTGGAGAAATACTTGTTCAAGTTCTTTGCCCGAGTTTTAATTATTTTTGCTGTCATTTAGTTCTAGTTGTTCTTTATATATTCTGGGATACTAATCACTTACTGGATATTTGATTTGCAAATGTTCTCTTTCATTCTGTGAGTTGCTTTTTTCACTTTCTTGATAGTGTTTTTCAGTGCACAAATTTTTAAAATTTTGAGGAAGTCTCACCTATTTTTTTCTGTTGTTTTCTGTGCTTTTGGTGTCATAGTGGAGATGCTATGTTGACGGCCATAGCTTGATAAAGTACCAGATGTGGCAAAAGCTCTGCAGCACCCACAGTCTCAACTGAGAAAAGGATAGGAGCCAGGAAACCACACTACAAAGTAGTTGGTCTTTGGAGTCAGACGTAATTTGTGGCTCAGTGACTTTGGGCAAGTTACTTCTGAGATCCAGTTTCCTCATTTGAAAAATGGGAGAATTAATCCCTACCTCAGACTTGTGAGGATGAAGTCAGACTTGGTGTGTAAAATACTTTGCCAGATACCTGAAATACATTAAATGTTTATTTTTACACACACACACAAACGTCCTGCCCTCTCAAACAAAGCATTCTGTTGGGTGAGGAGCGAAGGGCTGTTTGAGCATGATGCATAAAACCGGGAGAGTAGAGCAAACTAGGTGCCTGTGATCAAATGTCTGGACTCCAGGCAAACTCTGTACTGTCACTCTTCCTCCCTATGTGACCTGTATAAATTTGACACTATAACGCTTTCCCCCAAAGACAGAACCAAAATCTTTTAAGACATATAAATGACAATTTGGATCTCTTTGTTAAGAAACTTGGGTTGGATGGTGTTTCCCCAAAATCCATGTGTGGAAGTCCTAACTCCCCAGTACTTCAGAATGTGACTATATCTGGAGAAAAGGCCTCCTGAATTAAGATGAGGCCATTGGGGTGAGCCCTAGTCCAAACTGAATTCTATCCTTATAAGAAAAGGAGATCTGGACACAGACACCAGGGATCCACGCACACAGCAGAAAGACTGAGAGGACAGATTAAGAAGGTGACCAGAATATACAAGCCAAGGAAAGGCTTCAGAGGAAAAGCCTTCCAACACCATGATCTTGGACTTCTAGCCTGCAGAACTGAGAAAATAAACTGTTGGTTTAGCCACTCGGTCTGTAGTATTTTGTTATGGCAACTCTAGCAAACTAATACAGGAACAAAAAAGTGCATATTATAGACACACTTTTGTAGTCAGTCCACGGGGAATAGTGAGCGAAAGCTAAACAAATTGGGAAGACAAAATAGGCTGGTTTTTTGTTTGTATGTTTTGTTTTTAAGATTTTAAAATTTGATTTTTAGAGAAGAGAGGGATAAAGAAACATCTCTGTGAGGGTATATAGATCAATCGGCTGCCTCCCATACGCCTCCTGGGGATCAAGCCACAGCTCAATTTCCGTGCACAGGACGACTCCCAACCAACTGAGCCACACTGGCCAGAGCTGGCTGTGTGTTTTTTAGGTGGGCTGCCTTAACCCATGTTGGTTAAGAGGCACCCTGTGTTTAGTTCTACTCAGGAACTCAGCTGAAAATAAACCACAGACCAGCCAGCCACTGGGAAACTTGAAAGCTGAAAGAAAATGTATAATTTTGGTTGGTGATAGTTGTGAAGTAACTTCTTAATTTGAGGTACATCGTCCTGTAGTTTGAAGACTGACACAATTGAAGGTCCTGTAGTGTGAAGACTGACACAATTGAAGGTTACCATTTAAAGTAATAGAAATCTTTGGGAAATGCATTTTGTTTGGCAGAAATGTGTGTCTCACTGCTATTGAAACCCATATAAAATAATAGAAATTGGTCGAATCATTTGCATGCAGGCAGCTTGAAGTCTCAAATGGACAGTATCACTAAGAAATCAAGATGGTAACCCACTGTGGATTAGGACCTCACAGAAGGAAATGGAATAATATAAAAATGCTTTGATATTCAACAATGGCAAGGGAATTTTTACACAAACTCCATTAAGTGAACTGTTGGATTATTTTACATAACAGAAATAGAAAATGGATTTGCTTTTCTAAAGACTTTTAATCTCGAGTCATTAAAACTATCTTTTTAAGTGTAAATAGAAAATAGTTTCTGTGCTTATTTCAAAAAAACGTATTTATTTTTACACAAATTGTTTGCTCTTGTGACAGGATCCTGGACTGAGAGAACAAAGAGGATTTATAAGGCAGGCAGTCTAGAAAAAGTAAATCTTGCTTGCACATTTCTGGCGGTAAACTAATTAGCTGGTATTCTGTCCTTGAGTAAAGGACAGTAAAGGTATCAAAACAATTTTAGTTGTTATAGATTCTCCAGGAAATCAAGTGAGCCCTCCCATCAGCACCTTCACCTTGCTGAAATCAGCTTCACACCATTTCCCTTGTGAGACTGTCTCACATAGGATTCTTTCATAAGTCAAGTTAGTATATATAATTCCACATGGAATTTTAAGGTTGCAACTTCAAAAGCTTCTACAAAGAGAAAAACTATCAATAGAATGTTTGGAAAGAACATAATGCATTGAACAGGCACAGAGAGGGAATCCACTAAAGTAGATTATTCTGGCTGAAACAAAGTTATGTTTAGGGGAGAGTGGGAAAGGGCTGGAAAGACCGGTTGAAGTCAGATTCTGAACATTTGGAACAAGTTTGACCTTTATTTCATGGGCATCAGAGAGAGGAAGACCCCATCAAGCACCATTAGGAAAATTGCTCTGCAAGTGAAGTAAGTGCAGAATGGATTGGAGCAGGGAGAGGTCAGAAGCAGAGGCTAGTTAGGAAGGCTATGGCAGTAACCCAGGCCTAAATGCTCAAATCGGGATAGGTTCACGAGACATTGTGAAAGAAAAACATGGGATTTAATGGCAGGTTATGGAGAAAACGGGAAACTAAGGTGGCTGAGTGTTTAACCTGGGAAACAGAATGATTTATCAGAAAACGGGAATCAAGAAGGGAATCTAATTTTCCTGGAAATGTGAGTTTTATTTTAGGAATATTACATTGAATGTATATATTAAATATCAGCCAATCTCCTTACCTAATTCTGTTTTCCCCCATAGCATTTATCACTCTCTAATACACTTAGTTATTATATTCATTGACTGTCATCTGTCTCCATCTACCTAAAAAAAAAGCTTCCCAAGGGCAATGATTTTTATTAGTTTGTTCACTGATGTGTCTTAAGCATCTTAACCAGTGCCTAGCACATAATAAGTGTTCAATAAAAATATGTTAGCTGAATGCATGGGTAGACTCAGTATCCAAGAAACACTGCCTACCAGTTGAAAAATAATAACATACTGAGAACTTACTACGTGCAAGGCACTCTTTGGGGAGCTTTACATAACATCAAGTTGCTTACAGCTGCCATAGGAGATAGCACCAACCCATTGCAGGTAAGGAAACAGGCATAGAGTGGCAAAGAAATAGCTTAATCATGAAGGTGGTACAGTCAGCATTTGAACCCAGGTAAACTGACTCGAGCCCATGCACCATAGTGCCTCTCACTATGCACATCGCCATCTCATGGGGTGAAGAGACAAAAATCGAAGAAGGAACTGAAAGAGGCCAGGAATCATGCCCAAAAATAGTAGTTAAAACTCTGGAAGTAGAGTCTGGAAATATAATAGAAGATGTAATGATAGATGTTTATCTTTCCCAGGGTTGCCCCATTTCCCCCCTAACCAGCATGCTATTGCTAATGCTGTCGAATTTTTGTGGGGTCTCTGCAGATCTACATTATTTCTTCTTTTATGAAATTCAGTGTTGGACTCATGTATACCAGGTTGAAGTATTTTAAGTGTTATAAAAAGATGGCACATCTGATAGCCCCAGGAAGTCTATTTGTTAACATGATACCCTGTCCATTACAATAGAGCAGAATACTGGGTTCCCAGCTGCTGGATGGAAATGTAGGCATGTTATATTGGAAGCAATCCACATTATCACCTGTGGCTATTGAAAGCAATAAATTGCCAGATGTACACTAGGAGAGTTACATCAAAAACCTTTAAAGTGGCTATTCTGACAATTATGCTTTCAAGAGGTAATGTTGGAAAACTGTTGCACTTGTTAAATTTTTCAGAGATTCTACCTGCTCCCCTACCAGCAAAATGGACTTTTTATTGTAGCAACTATTTCATACTTGAATTTGCTGACTGCTATACATTGAAATATTTAAATAATGTAAATTTTATAAAAACTATCAAATATCTACTTCTGATTTAATCTGAATACCGGTTTGTCAAACTAACCTAAAATACCACCTATTTCTATATCACAACACTCAGCACAGAAGAAAACTAGAACTATCTGACTACTTTGGAAGGAAACAAAATTTCTAGTTTCCTTGATTCTACTCTGTATTTGCTAGTCAAAAGATATCTGATGCCCCGCTAGGAAAAACAAGAACAACAATGGAAATAGACCTGCTTGTGGGGAGATCATTGTAATGTTTTAAACGTAAATGATCATGTTTCAGCAATTCAGAAAGCTTGTGTGTCATGGACGCTTAACTACATCTCTGGTTCTTCAAAAGCATCATGTAAATTTCTTCAACTGTATCATGTGAGCTTTAACCTAGAATCTCCAGATCCATGCCCCCAAAGTCTAGATTGCCTATGGCATCTCCATGATTTTTACTACATGTATACAACACTGAACTATTATTTATAAACCTTTTTCTTTAAATAGGCTCATATTTTAAAATTCAAATGCAGCCATAAAAAGGAAGAAAATTTTACCCTTTGCGACAGCATGAATGGACCTGGAGAACATTATGCTGAGTGAAATAAGCCAGTCAGAGAAAGACAAGTACCATATGATTTCACTCATATGTGGAATTTAATGAACAAACTGAGCTAACAAGCAAAACCTAGACTCATAGGTAGAGAGCAGGTGGACAGCTGGTGGGGAGGGGGTGCTGGGGGTGGAGTGATTGAGCAAAAAAGGAAAAAAAAACTCAGGGACACGGACGGCAGTGTGATGGTTTCTGGGGTGGGGTGGAGGCGGAGTGGAGGTGGAAGAGGGTGTAGAGAGGATAAATGGTGATGGGGGAAAAATAAAGTAAAAGAAGAAAATAAATATAAGAAATCCAAATAGATTTATTTTCAAAATAAATATTTACATGCCACTAAAATGGCATTACTAAAATGGAAACCCAGCATTATTTGTCATAGCTAGAAAGTAGATATAAAAATAATTACAATGACAAATCAACATAAACATCTAGATCGTGTACTCAGAATCTGTGATTCTAAGATCTGCTCTTTCTTTGATGGAAAAGAAGATGAGTGATATATAGAGATATATAGAGATATACAGAATTAAGTTATCAGAAGGATTAAAGGAGCATTGAGAAGAAATGAACTTCAGGATGGCATTTATTGCCTTTTAAATGTAATGTCCTATGTACCACCCCCTTGGGTATCCATCTTACATTTTGGAAAACACTCAAGATTCCTCTTGGCTCTAATATCCATCTACTAGTTTAGTAGAAAGTGCAGGCCTCCAGATCACACAGTCTTGATCCATGCGCTCTCTCCCAGTCTCAGTTTTCTTGTCTGAGGACAATATACACAGCTCACAGCGTTACCAAGATCAAGTGGAGACATGTAAAATTCATAGCATACCGCCTGGCACATAGTGGGAGCTTCATAAATGTTAACCTTCAGTTTATATTTTGTATTAATTGGACTCATCTAGCAACTTCCCTTCAGGAGTGGCCCGACGATTCTGAAGAGACAAATTCAAAATGTACTTTTTTTCTCACCAGTGGGATCAGACCTCGTATCTTCATAAACTTTATATATTCTCCTTTTGGAAACATAGACTAAGTGTATTTAAATATAAGCATATACTGTGTTTGTTTAGGGAGAAACATCAAGACCAATAAAACCAAAAGAGCCCTGCAAGTGTGGCTCGGGTGGGCTTTGTCCAGCGCACTGAAAGGTTGCTGGTTCGATTCCAGGTCAGGACGCATGTGCAGGTTGTGGGCTCCGTCCCCAGGACAGGGTGTGCAGGAGGCACTGAGAGCCATCGTGTAAAATAGGAGCAAACGGGTGGCTAATGGAAAACTACTCTGGAAGTCTGCTGACAGAAAATTGTGGGGAGGAGGGACAGCCAAGAAGAGAGAGAGAGGTTTAATTTCTGCTCTGGATAAACACCATACCAGCTTCCACCTGTCTGTACCTAATAGAAACGGAAAGGGCTTTATCAGTCAGGGCCAAGTTCAGAGAGAAAAGCATTTTGTGTGGAACAAAGACAAAGTGCTTTGATTTCACAAAAACAGCACTCTATATACTGAGCTGTCCTTACATTGAAATGCTACTGCGCAAGGACTTTGGGCCCCACAGTCTTAGGAAATACTGGTGTCGATCTGACCTTTCAAGGCAGCAGCCACTAGCATGACTTAGATAGGAAGGGAGTTGTTGTGATGGATTATTATGACTCCCGCACTGTCACGTTCATCACTTCAGAAAGGCTTTAGAATCTATGTTGGGATTTAGCAGTAAATCTGGTTAACAAGGGGGCCCCTAGGGAAAATAATGTGTGGAAGAGAGAAGATGCTTTCTCACCTGGGAGTTCTCCAGTCTTTTCTTCTCTCACTTGCAGCATTTTGTGCCCAGCTTTCTTGTTTCTCTCACTGACTCAGGTCAGAACAGAGCAATTCATACTAAGATGTTACTAATAATGTGTCTCCCCTCCCGGGGGAAAGCTGAGTCCTGGAAGCGCAGTTAATTTGGAGAAATGCAGCCAGCATAGGACAGTGGGGGCAGGGATGAGATTGAGATTGGAGGCTGGAGTTTTGAAGGTCCCGTGCCTTCCAATCATTGGACTGCTGAACCCAACATTTCTCCTAAGCCATCCAATATAAGACCAACTCCCAGCACTGGCTGAAGCCCATCTCATGATCCTTGAGTAATAAAAACTGAAGATGGAGCGCTGCTCCCTTTGGCTTAGCTTACATACTCATGTCCTCTGCTTCTCATTTCAAATGTGATTCATGTCTCCTCCTGGTGAGCCCCATCTCTCAGATGTTGAATAGCAGGTGCCATTTTCCACCATCTAGCCCAGTAGGTAGATTTAGACAAATAAATGGATTCCAGTCAGCACTGTACTGGGAAGGAGGCAGGAACAGGCTTCTATTACCATAATTCTTCCAGAAAAACCAGCTGGAGATGCCTTTTAATATACTATTCTAATAAAGCACCAAACAGGCTTAACATCGTGGTTAAATTATCAAGGTATAACTCTTTTCTCTCACAAAAAATTGTTTTATTGTTATTAAATATTTCAGGCATATAGTCTACAATATAACAAATATTTGTGTATGTTCTCCACAGATATAGACATTTTAACAACTTCCTTCTCTCCTATTCAAGTTCTAATGAAAAATTATTTAATGAATCAATAATCTAATCATCTTCAAATCGAATAGCTTATTCATAGTCTCTCCCAGTTTCTTGCACTTCTCTCCATCCATATATAGATGAATGTTGATACCAACTTGTGAAAAATCACTCCCTTGTCTCTTGGGGGCTATCTCACCCTTAAGGAAATTCCTGCTCTTGATCCTCAAATTCCCACACCTGTCACCATACATACCATGAAGTGAATGCTCAATAAATATCTAAAGTCTTCCTGCTGTGACTATTAGTATCCTTTTTCAACATGATCTTAAGAATGTATGTTGTTGACCGATGTATGTAAACTTTGACATTTCTCTGCTCTTATTTTAGGTTTATGCTCCTCCTGTGTCTCAATAATTTCCTAGCTCCCTGGTCAGATGGCATTGCCATCAAACTTTGGACGTATCCCTTCTATAAACTTATTTGGTGTAAGTAAGATAATTTGATTCCCCTTTGTCTATTTTCCCCATGAAGCAGACTATAAGCTTAAGAGAGCAGGCATGGCACCTAGCCTGGCACCTGGAACATAGTAGATGCTCAATAAAAACATTTGCAAACGGACAGTTTAAATACTTCTATTTCCCCCTTTCTTAATGTCAGGGCAGTCTACAGAGTCATATCACAATCATTCGGGGGAGAATTGAAAAGAACTGATAGTTTAGCACCTGCTATATGTCAGTCATCAGGCTGAACGCCAGACATACATTAGTCATATAATTTTTATAGTAACGTTGTGAAGTAGATATTATCCCAATTTTACAGCTAAAGAAACTGAGGCCCAGAGAAGTCTGTCATGAAATAAACATGTTTACATGTAATTCTTTTTCCTGGAATAGCCACTCTATTCCAATTGCCTGACCAAATCAAAGCCAGCCTTCAAGAACCAAATTAAGACTGTTGGAAGGATATCCTCCATGGGTCTCTTGTACTTCTGTTCATCTTCTGAGGAAGGGCACTGACAGCTTTTGTGCTGGGTTGTCTTTTCAAGGCTGCTTGTAACATACCACCTCCTGCTGGGAGAACACAGATTTGTTTCTGACCAGCATAATAAGATAATGCTTCCCTCCAGGACAAAGATTGGCAGGTTTGCTAGTAGCCCCTTTAGAGGGTTGGGGTTTCCTTATTTCCAGGTTCCTCAGCTTTGATGTAAAGCCACAGCATGTGCAGCATCCCCCTGGCTGCTCTTTTTTTTTAAAAAATATGTGTTTATTGATTTCAGAGAGAGGAAGGGAGAGGGAGAGAGAGAGATAGAAACATCAATGACCAGAGTCTGATTGGCTGCCTCCTGCACACCCCTGACTGGGGATGGAGCCCACAACCGGGCATGTGCCCTGACTAGGAACTGAACCACCGCGATCTCCTGGATCCTACGTGGATGCTCAACCACTGAGCCACTCCCTGCCGGGCTCCCCTGGCTGCTCTTTAGCACCTCTGTGACTTGGAGGCCTAGGAGAACCACTGTGAGCACAAAACTCTGCTGCATGCTGTGCTGTGATTGCTAAAGTCCATTGTCTCTGGCCCAGGAGCCTTGTGTCCTCTGCTAGTGGCTGTGAAAATGTGGCAGGCTAGCTTTTCAGCTTGCAAACAGGGTAAAATCTCAGACTTTTTGTAGTTCTTGACAGAGACTCTTTTCCTTTGGGAAGCCTTATCCAACTACTCCAGCTTACAGTGATATCTCTGAGGCACATTTGGCAGGAAACCCAACCTGCTAAGTAATGTATTTGTGAACATTTTTATTACCTCACACTTGATTATGCTCTCCTAGAGGACAGAGACGGCCACTTACACTTCTTGATAAGTATTTAACATTTTTTCTACATATAGAAATTGACTCTCATTTTATGAATTATAATTCATTAAAATGTATTGAATATCTATTAAGCATAGGACATTATGGTTAAAATATTTAGGTAATTATTTCCCTAACTAGTGCATAAGCTCCTTGAAGATGAACATAATATCTAATACTTCTTTTTTATCCATTGTAATTCTTTGCGTCTCTCATTCTTTCATTCAAGAAATATTTATTGAGCATCTGCTATGTGCAAGTGTTATGTTATTTGCTTTGCATACAAATGAATAAGAGAGACTCCCTACCTTCAAAGAGCTCATGGAAACAGGTACATGCAGTACAGAAGGAAGCCCATAGACTGAAGAAAGTCCAGATCATTATCGGAACATGGAGAGGGACCACCCAATAGGGCCTTCAGTGCATGAGGGTGCAGCTGGCTTTTCCACTTCTTGAGATTTTCAGCAGCATATAGTGCTAAGTAGGCACTGAAAAAAATGCTAATGGGTGAACTTACAGTTCTAACTAGGAATTTGGTCAAATCCCTTCTCTGAAACTTACGTATACACTCCAAAATAGCCCAACTAGGACTTGGCTGGCCTGTACTAAAAATGATTGCCAGCAGCTGCCAGTTCCACCTATTTGAAAAATGTATACAACAAGTATGTTGAAGTAAGCACACATATATTCAAAACCTAGAATAACACTAAGGACTAGAAAGGTGCACAAGGCATGTTTCCCGACCTCAAGATGTTTACAATCAAGTGAGACACACAGTTTTGACTATACTCTCCTAGAGGACAGAGACAGCCACTTACACTCCTTGATAAGTATTTAACATTTTTCCTACACATAGAAATTGACTCTCATTTTATTAATTATAATTTATTAAATGTATTGAATATCTATTAAGTATAGGACATTATGGTTAAAATACTTGGGTACTTCAGACATAATCTGAAACTGGACAGGAGTGTGTAAGCATTGAATAGAAACTGGAGTCGCTATTAACAAGCTGTGGGAGCTCACCGTGTGGGGAACCAAGGGAGCTTCTTGTATTTGAGCTGAGGTTTAAAGTGTGGAAAGGATTTCCACAGGCAGAGAGAAGAGAGGAAGGCAGCCCAGGAAAAAGCTCAAGCAAATGCATGTTCTTTTTAAATGAATGAACAAATCAACTAATTAACCCATAAAAGGACAGTTCAGGGAATGGTTACTAGAGCAGCATTTGGAGTGTAGGGCAAGTAGAGTCCTGAAGGTCAGAAAGAAAGTTTTGTTTGGTGCTGTCCACAAATATCTATTAAGCACCTGCTTGGGAAACTAAGCAGGGAGGGTCTTGAATGTCACCCTAAGGTGCTCGGGCTTCATTCATTAGGCAGAGGCTGCAGTGAATGACGCCATCTGACTTGTGAGGCGGTGTTTCAGCCTTGGAAGCTGTGTGGAGGATGGGTCTGGGAGGTGAGAGACGGAGTCAGAGAGGGCCCGCGTGGAAGCTTCTGTGGTCACCCAGGGGGGAAATGGGTAGGGTCTACACTAGATGAAGATGAAAAGAGAACAAGGATACAGGACTTGCTGTGAGGTTAGAATCCACAGAACCTGATGACTGATTCAATGAGGGATGGTGATGAAGATGAACCCAAGCCTTCTATTCTGGGAGACAGAGAGCCTGATGCTAGTATTCATGGTAAACATTCATTAGATAAAATATCCTGAACTGGGAAGGTCTCAAAGGTCTTTTTATTAATTGCCCAATCTGTATCATGTCTTTTTTGTTTAACTTTTCATTTTGTCATAATTTCATACTTAGCATCATGTTTTTAAAGCAAGAGAAGTAAACACTTAGGACTTCTCAGGAAACACTCTTACTAGTGTTTCTCAAACTCTGGGACCGTTAGTGGATCATGAAATCAATTTAAAATGTTATAAAATCATAACAAAAAATAAAATAGAATAAAGCAGAACAAAATATAAAATATCATAGTGATCACTCATAAAAAGGTTATTACTTTGTGGAACTTTGGCTTCTGTTTTACGTACACATACTGGGGTGCAATGTCGGTTACATTTCTTGGTGTGAGTTGCAGTTTAGAAAGTTTGAAAGCCACTGATCTAGATAGTGCCCAACAAGACGTCTCTATGTCTAAACCCTCTCTCGTCCAGTTTATAGGATTAGAGCATTGACAAGACCAGAAATGGGTGTAGGGGCGTGGGGCATCTTTCCTCACTTTGACAATGAATGGCAATCCAATTATGAAAAACAATGGGTGCTAGTATCTTGTCTGACTTCTGTGATTTTCCTAGAGAGCCCAAAGCACTCTCTCATTTTTGTTTGTAGTCCCTTTGACTACATGGGGAATATTCAGGATTACCCACATCTGGTCCAGCTACACATCACATCAAAAACAGAAAGAGAACACATTATTTTTTTCTTGAGATTTCATATAAGACTTTGCTAAATATTTGAAGACAAAAGAATTAAAAATATAAATTGTAAATCCTCATAGATTTCAGTTTTCCACTAGATGGCAGAAAAAGCACTTGTAATGGAAATTATATTGTCATCTATTCAATCAATTCTGCAGACTTTTTAAATAAAAGAGGCATATTTCATTTCAGTTTGAACAGTAGAATATGATTATAAGACATATGATTATTTTATAACTAATTTAATCATATTAAGTTTAAAATTAAAGAGAAAACTTTAAATTAGTTTATATTTATATATGTACATATATGTCCATACATCTCAATTAAGATATACATGATGAAATTTCCTTGGCCTTAGAATACTTCCATGCTCTCTTTTAGTATGATTTTTTAAATAAAATGTAGTTTTGAAATTATTAATATGTTAAACATAATCAGGTATACAATTGAGATGTACTTAATTATGATATATTGTAGATAATGATCGTGGTTATAAACTCAAAATATGTTTGTTTTATAAAGAAAGAATAAAAACTGTGTGAGCTAGGTAAACAATATAAAAGTTAAACATGGCATATACCTTTTTTCTATGCTAATAATTTTCAAGTGAATTTTTTTACCATCCATTTATGTGTCATGTTGCCATTTATGAACAATAATTCTTCAGGGGCATCTGTAATTAGGACAATTTACTAAGCAATTGAGAAGAGTTTCACAGACAGTTGTACCCTTGCTCTGGTTCATTTACCATCAAAGAGAAAATTATTTTTATGAGCCTACAGAGGGCAAAATGGTTAATAAAGTGAGTTATACAAAAGAGAATGTTTTAAGGAAACACAGATATAATTGGATAACATCAAACTTCAAATAAAAGCTAGTTCAAAGAAATGAACTACTCCGTTCCTATTTCAGTCATTGCTTTTGCTACTGTTTACCTTACAATTGATCTGCAAAAGTTGAAGAGCGGACCATCAGCAAACGAGGAGAAAAAAGAGTGAAAAATCGGAGGTGCAGAAAAGGAGCGATGAAAAGTTGCAGCCCACGAACATCTGTCGAGTGCTTGTGCTGGGTCAGGCGCCGGCGCAGAAACGGAGACATGGATTCTTCTTTCAAAGTGACAGTGTAAGAGAGAGTAGGGACATGTGGGTGAGCAAATAGGAAGGAGGAGAATGGATGGGATTACATAATAGTGGCCGTGGCGTTGCAGAGTTACCTCAGCTCCCCCTCACCCAGCCTTTGCACCTGCCTCTACCCCAGCAAAACAACAAAAAAGGCAAACTCTGGAGCATGCTCAGGAACCTGGGGAGGGCCTTCTAGTGGCTTGGGAGGGGCAGAGGTGAGAATCACACCTGCAGTGATGCCCAGGCAACTTGCTATCTGTATCAAGTTAAGTTATACCCAGGGCCAGAGTCTCTAGCTTAGAAAACCCTGAGCTGTGCTATGAATGGCAAAGATGCCTGATCTTGTTTTGGGTCAAAGTGGGTAAATGACTTTTTGGGGAATAGCAACTCACATGGTGCAATAAATTTGTTTCTAGGACAGGCAATGCTTGTCAGAGTAAATAATCTTCCCTGCTATCTTGAGAGGAAGACTATTTTTATGTCTGTTTCTTTGTGAAGGCATCTATGGGTTAAAAACAAATGAAATAAAGCTTAAAATAAAAGAGGATATGACTTGGGGCACTCCTTTAAATATCAAGAAACTTTACATTAGGTTTGTAGGAGAATTCCCTTGCAGAACCAAATTTCTAAAAACTTTATTATTATTATTATTTAATATATCTTTATTGATTTCAGAGAGAGGCAGGGAGAGGGAGAGAGGGAGATAGAAACATCAATGATGAGAGAGTCAGTGATCCACTGCCTCCTGCATGCCTCCTGCATGCCTCCTGCTGGAGATCGAGCCCGAAACCCGGGCATGTGCCCTGACCGGGAACTGAACCCTGATCTCCTGGATCCTAGGTTGATGCTCAACCTCTGAGCCATGCTGGCCAGGCTATTATTATTTTTAAATATGTTTTTATTTTTTATTTTATTGATTTCAAAGAGAGGAAGAGAGAGATAGAAACATCAATAATGAGAATCATCAATTGGCTGCCTCCTGCACACCCCCTACTGGAGATGGATCCTGCAACCCAGACATGTGCCCTGACCGGCAATCGAACTGTGGCCTCCTGGCTCATGGATTGACACTCAACCACTGAGCCACACCAGCTGGGCTTAACTTTATTTTTAATGTTGACACTATTACAGATGTCCCCATTTTCCCCACATTTGCTCACCTCCACCCGGCTCCCCCCGCTTCCTTCTGACCATCACCACACTGTTGTCTGAATCTATGGGATATGCTTATATGTTCTTTGGCTAATCCCCTCACCCTCTTTCAATCAGTCCCCCCTCTTCCCCTCTGACAGCTGTCAGTCTGTTCCATGTATCCCTGCCTCTGGTTCTATTTGATCCCAGGCACCCTGGGTCCAGCTGCCTGCTAAATACTGGGCCCTCGCTAGTTATTTTACATCTCTGGGCTGCAATTTCTTAAATTATATATCATCTGGGAGTTAGATTTCCAGTTCTAGCTTTCTCTGAATGAGAGGATTAGATAGTGTAACAGCTTACTGTTTAATGGAAACAAACTGAAAAGAACTCTGGTCCAAGGTCCCAATGCTAACCTCCTACCCCAACTTTTTAGGTTGTCAGCTCCCCTCATGTTCTCCAATTAAAGAAATAGAAATCTGGACTCTCTGTATATGCTCTTTCTTGTCTTTTGCCCTTCCCTATGATTTCCCTGAAAATGTCTTTATAAATCTACAGCCTGAGCCACAGAGTAACTACTTTAGGGCTGCATGAATGGCTCTTTTGCTAACCCAGCTCTGAGGCGATTCTGCCCCCAAAATGTGGAGTGGTTTTTGTTTTCCGGCTTAAACTCAGAAAGAATGTGTAGTGGGAGCTCTCAGAGAGCCCAACCCTGTAGATCTACACTCAGCACATCTCTAATGGGCTCAGCGCAGTGACAGCTGTGACGAATACCATGGCAATTTCCCAGATAAGATTGTATCCGAGTAGGGGCTACATTTCCTTCAAAGTTGCAGAGGCCATTATTATTCTTTGGAGAGGAATTCTGAGGAGGAAATAGCTGATTTAAATGCCTGCTGTCAGTTGCCAAAGAAATTGTTACAAAATACCGCTATAATGATGTGGAAAACTGCCCATTGCTTTGAATTTCACGTTTTTTTGGGCTCCCTCCCATTCATCATCCACAATTTCCCTTTTAGCCAACCAGGTGGGTGAAGACGGGTGAGCTGTAAAAGCTTCATGACTTGGTCTCATCTTTGGGTTCCTTGGCGTTTCACATTATGGTCACTCAACCATTTGTTGTGACCTCTTAAACTCTTACAAGGACTTCTAAGAAACTGTGTACAGCCCAGAAATACCAACTCACTTTGCCTACATATTACATTTCAGTCACTCAACGAGTACTTGTTGAGTGTCCATTGCTTTTCCGCACATGAGAAGGCAGTGCAGGGCAGGGGTTCTGAGCAGTTTCTAGAGCCAAACCGCCTAGGTTCTGATCCTGACTCCACCTGGGTTACTAGTTCTGTGACCTTATTCTTTGACGATTCTGTTACCTTGGATAAGTTATCTTGATTTCCACATCTGTATAAGGGTTTTGATAGAAATACGTACGTCATAAGGTTGAAATGAGAATGAAACGAGTTAATATTTGTAAGGTGCTAAGAATAATAATAGCTCATAGTAAGTGTTCATTAATATGGTGATTACATCTGTAAAGACGATAACATTATTACCATGAAGGAATTTATAGCCTAAGGTTGAGGAGAAGATACTACAGGAATAACATAAGTCAAGATAGAGGGCGCTCTCGAGTGACTCATAAAAACCTTGAGCAAACAGACAAAAAGCTTGAAAGCAAAAAAAGAAAAAGTGAAGGCTGGCTGGCAAGTTTGACAATGTAACAGCTTCAAACTTTTGGGCACACACAAAAATGCCATAAAATGCATAGGCAAAAAAAAAAAAAAAATACAGAATGAAAAATACCTGGCACTGCTTTGGTTAAAATATGATTATCTTGTATTGAGGACAATTGAGAGGAGGCTGTCTATATGTGAAAAGGTTGGAGGGGAACTTCAGAGCTTCAATGGAGCATGATGATTGCAAACTAAAGTGAATCAAATTTGATTTTAAAAAAAAGAGTCATCAAAGTTTTCTAGAAACAGAATTGTTCCTAAGGATGGCTGACCTGGAAGCAGCATGTTGGGTTGTTTGGATTCATCCTAACAGAAGCTGAGGCCAGAGACATAGTTAAGATCGCAGAGTATTTCCCCAGAGTAGGAGTTGAGGCCTGAGGGTCATGCAGGAAAGGGCTTGCTGAAAATACAGATTCTTAGACCCATTCACACATACTTAATCAGAATTTTAGGATAACATTAAGGACTCTATATTTTTAACAAGTTATCAATATTTTCATATATAAACATTAAAGTTGAGGCCCTATGCCTCAGGAGGTGAAGCTTATAGAGGCCTCTCGTATTTCAGGGTTGTGGCCTATTCCTCCATCTTCAAAGGGCATCTCCAGTCTCTGTTTCTGTCATCACATCACTTTTTCTTTGATTCCGGCTTCTCCTGTGTCTCTCTTATGGGGAACTGTGATCATATCAGGCCCACCTGGATAATCCAGGGTCATCTCCCCACCTCAAAGTCCTTAACTTGTTTACAGCTGCAAAACTCCTTTAGTCATATAAGGTACAGGAGGAGGGATAGTTTTTATGTATCTAAATGGTAAATTTACAATTATGGTCACCCATGTTATTATTAGTCATTGGACATTTGCTCTTACTATCATGCTATGTTTGAGAAACGTAGGTATTCATGGCTATATAAAAGGATGGATAAAATGGAGCCCAAACCCAACATCTTGCTTATTAGGCAATTTGGCAAACATGATAAAACTATATACTTGAAAAAAATACATAACAAGGGAAAATGTCAGTAATTAAAACAAAAATATGAGCTATAATGAATATGTTTAAGTAAGCAGTAATTTTTAGAAAGCACCTGTGGTTTGCAGAAATCCTACATTTTAAATAATTTTTTAATCTTTGAAAGATGATTTGGTTATTTTAATCAAATTATATTGCCTTATAAAATTTTAAAGGAAAACCAGAGACTGTCACTTTAAGGTTATAACCAAAGTTACTGGGTTGCTGCAGAACTGATTGGGTTATTTCTAACACACTAAGTTAGATTGCTCCGCAGTTCACACGGTTGATCACCGCAGAGCTTCATGATGGAGGCAACAAAGCACATTGGGTTCACTCCACTTTTGCTGATGTGATTGCTGTATGCAGATATGGCCTTAGTCTTGACATTTAATCTCCCAATTCTCCAATAGTGCTTCCTTTCATCTGATAAAACTGAGTTTAAAAGCTAAGAATTTCTTAGTTCTATTGAGGTAGAAAATTATCTCTTTGAGTGGCATTTAAGTTCTCAGCTCTGATTTCCATAATTGGGATATGGTGTATTTGCTTAGCTCTAATCCTGAGACCAACTCCTCCCATTAATATGCTGAATGACCTAAAACTATTTTAACAGCAATAACAACAGTAACTTGCATATTTCTGCAGGCACCTTCACAGATGGCCCTCTTCTCAGCTGAGAAGACGATTTACCAGTGCGCCCAGCGTTCGTTCTGTAACTGGGCTCGCTCCTCATTCCCAGTTCGCACTTACCTAGTGTGCAGGGCATGGCAGACCTGCCCTCCGTAGAAGTGAGCTTGATGGGTTCCTGTTCATCTGCCTAGTTTGATGCCTGCAGTCCTTAAAGACACAGGAAGCAGAGCTTACCGTAACTGAATGTCAGTTCTTTCCCAGTGAGGGATTTTGCTGGGACACTTCGGATTTCTTGTTTTGGTCACCGTGCCTGGATAGCATGGACACCACAATGTTCTCATCATTCCTCCTCCTTACAGCCTGGACCAGAACTGGCTCTTCACAGCCAGTTTTTCTTTTCTTCTCTTTTCTTCCCTTTTCTTCCCTTTTCTTCCCTTTTCTTCCCTTTTCTTTTCTTTTCTTTTCTTTTCTTTTCTTTTCTTTTCTTTTCTTTTCTTTTCTTTTCTTTTCTTTTCTTTTCTTTTCTTTCCTCTCTTCTCTTCTCTTCTCTTCTCTTCTCTTCTCTTCTCTTCTCTTCTCTTCTCTTCTCTTCTCTTCTCTTCTCTTCTTCTCTTCTCTTCTTCTCTTCTTCTCTTCTCTTCTTCTTCTCTTCTTCTCTTCTTTTTTCCTTTTCTTAGCCCCACCCCGCCCCTTCCTCTCCTTTTTTCTTTTTTGCTTTTTCCTTTTTCCTTTTCTTCTTTTCTTTTCTTTTTTTTAAATTAATCTCACCCAAGGAAATTTGTCCCCATTGATTTTTAGAGAGAGTGGAAAGAGGGATGGGGAGAGAGAAAGGGAGAGAGAGAGAGAGATTGGTTGCCTCTGGCATGCATCCTGATAGGGGCCAGGGATTGAGTCTGAAACCGAGGTGCATGTCCTTGACCGGGAATCGATCCCATGACCCTTCAGTTCGCAGGTTTAACCACTGAGCAACACCGGCCAGAGCAGCAGCCAGTTTCTTGCATGCTTTCTCTCTGGACCTCATATTAGCTGCACCTTATACTGTAGAGACAAAGGATCTGTGTGCACTCAGTTACAAGTCAAAACCAAACAAAGAGAACAACAAAGGACTGAAGAATCGTCTTCCCACTTCCTTGAAATCCTTGCTTTTGTTTATTTTTTCATTTAACTAGTATTTATTGAGTGCCTCCTATGTGAAAGCCATGACATATGGCATTGCAGATATAAAGATGAGCAGGACCCTTTCTCTCTCTTCGAGGAGCTCGCAGATTAATGCAGACTAACAAACAGTCATTTCAATTCAGTGTGCACTTGCTGTAAGGGAGGTAAACACATGCCTAGTTTGGGGGGATCGGGAAAGCTGTTTTCTAGAACCAGATATTTCTAAATAAGTCCCGAAGCCCAACTTGGCCAGATACATAGAGGTTTGGTTTGGTAAAAAGAGTCCAGGCAGAGGAAACAGCATGTGCAAAAGCCCAGACGCCTTTTCATTTCCATGGTGCATTGTATGTTTGCTGGTCTGTCGAGGCTCCTTCCGGAAGGAGGTTGAAGAGAAATGGAGAAGGCAGAAGTCTGACCAGCAGGCACTGTGCTCAGGACACGATCTGTGCTCTCAGAAGGCAGAGTGCCTAACCCAGGAGCTTGCTGGACTCTTCCTCCTTTTTCTTCCACTCATATCACTGTTTCAAGACTTGCTGCCTTCAGAGAAAAAATACTCCTTCTATTATTCAGATCCACCTTTTAACCAGAATGCAAGACAGTTCTGAGTGGGCCTTCTGGTACTTAATTTTTCTCATTTTGAAACTATAATGCTGACACACAGTTTAGGAAGTTACATCTAAAAATCATTACATGTGTAATATTTTAAACAAAAATAAAATTTAGAAAAATACCAAAAAAAAAAAAAAAATCATTACATATGCTACTATACTTGCAACCTGGAATCATTCCTTGCAACTGACACCCTTGGAGTCTTGGGCATTGAACCTGCCTTCTGCCAGCATCAAAGAGAAGAGTCCTCCCACTCCCGTGCTGGAGTCGTATTGATCCTCACAGCCTCCACCTTCACATCTCCTCCAGAACCCCTTGGTGTTCCCTATTGCAGCTGGAAACACCCACAACTCCTACAACACTTTGTAACTTGTCCCCCAGAGCTGAAAGGGCTCAGAGAATGCAGGGGTTGGAAGGACTACCAGTACTATCTCAGCCACCTCATGGGCAAAAGGGGCCCTTGTGGACTTCCCTGAATTCCTATCCTCCACTGGCAGTACTGTTTCCTCGAGGCAATGCATTGCAATTTATAAACAAATTTTTGGAAACCTGCTCTGCTCTCAAGCTCAATCTGCTTAACCTTCCTCATAGGTTAAATGCAAAGAATAACTATACTCATAATGTCTGACAAGTATTGATGGACTACTACATGCAAGGTATTATTCTGAGTTTTGTGGATGTTAAATCATTTAATCCTTACATAAACTTTATGAGGTTATATACTATTATTATAATCACTCCCATGTTGTGAATGAGGAAACCGACATAGAGAGGTATTATAACTTGCCTAAGGTAAAATGTCTGGGCTGGGATTTGAACCCAGGCAATCTGGGTCAGAATCTATACTCTCAAGCACCACACTTAACTACCTCTCCAGAAAATCCACCACAGATGACTTTAAAGAGTAGTATCTTGATAAAATATTATATTGAAAAAGCACACCAAACAAAAAGAGAAACCTGCAGTACGAAAAGGGAGAATTAGACATTTCTAAATTCAGAGAAAGATGAAAACTTCTATTTGTGTGTTATTATAGCCCTAATAATAACCACTAATAATATTGTAAATTTCTGCTGTAGTTAAAATGATTAAAAAGTCTCTCCTGATTTGATTTATGCTTATATATCACTCATTACTTACTAGAGGTTCATTCATCTCAATTTGCCCTGGAGTAATGGGAACTGCTTACTAAAAATATTATCAGTCTAACTATTTGGGAATTACACAAAATGTTTGCATAAGATATATTCCAATTGGTGTAGAATTTTAAAAACCTCCATGTAAGTAGACAAGACTATTGCCCATCACTTGCTTTTTGTTTTTCAAATATGAACTATGGCATCTATAGCTGTGCTTGTTTCTCCATTTGTGAAATCGAACTAATAATGATGACCAGGTTGTGAGGGTTATGTGAGCATAGAAGTGGCTTATAAATGCCATAAGGCGTTATAAGATGCTGGGTACTCTTACCCAAAGGCTTGAAAAATAGTCTTTGTTTTTGATATTTGGACATAATCCCCTCTTAGACTCAATTAAAATGAAAACACATTCACAATTTTAAATATCTGACAATGTTTAAAACTTTTTCATTAGTTGACTTAATTCCACATGTAGCAGCAGAGACAGGGTTAAGTGACTTTGGATTTTAGACTTTTGTGGCAAAGATATGTGGAGAGGGAGGAAAAAAACACACACTCCCACGGATATTGAAATGTCGTGCAGAACCCAGAAAGGATCCATGTCATTCAGCTGCCACCTGGTGACTCCACGACTCATCTACCTGGTGGTTGTTTCCTGGGCAATGGGTTCTTCTTGTTTCTTCCTCTGGGATTCAGCATTTCGGCGAGGCAGAGACTCTGTCTCTCGTTTGCAGCAACTAATTAATTATCCGACTGGCTCTTTCCCCCTTCTTGTGGTTTCTTACACATGGTGGATACTGTCTTTTCTCTGTGTTTCTCTGCACTTCCCTATTCTCAGACACCAAGAACAAGCTAAGTGGTGAGCTGGTTGGGCAGCTGACAGGAGCACAAATCTTTAAGGGTTACTACTACATCTCTTGAATAAATCAGAAATGTGGTATCAGTTAATTCAGCATTTCACACGCGATTTCTTGTACAACTGGTGAAATGTTTGTCTCTGATCTCTCTGAAAAAGATACTTGCACTAGTGTGAAAATTAATAGCAATGTTCCTCTCCAGTGCTGACCTAGCTCTGTTGTCTGCTTTTGCAACCCAAGTGGCAGATTGTGAGGTGCAACTACAGGCTGAGCCACCAATCCTGGAGATGGCTCAGTGAGTCATCATAAGTTGGTACGTCCGATTCTGATGAACTTGGATGAAGCAGTTGCACTTCTGGTGTAAAGTAAAGGGTGGTGTAGTCCATTTGTCAGGAAGTAGGTTTTTAAAAAAAATCATAAATATGAAACCTCTTACTGCCTCTAGGGAACTGGTTCAAAACTTTGCAAAGAAAAACTAAAGTAAGAAGAACAACAGACAAATGGAAAAGAGTTAACTGACCTGAAACATTATTAAATAAGTATTAAAAGGCAGAAATTAACTGTCATTTTTACATTAATTTGGGTTTTAAAATTTTACTACACTTTTTTTACATTATAAAAGTTGGAGTTAGTCGTTGCAAAAAATTTCAAGCACTCCAAAAACGTAAATGTGAAAACTCGATGACCCCCAATGACACCATCTGGTAATTATGTCTGTGTGTAGTTCCTTCCCTCTGAGTGTGGACTCTATTCTACTGAATAGTGTATGGCCGAAGTGCTGGGATGTCGCCATGGGATCAGGTTATAAAAAAACTGTGGCTTCCATCTTGTTTGGGTGCTCTCTAGACCTCCCTTGGGTATACTCCCTCATGCTCGGTAGCCCCGAGAGCAGGGCTTAGGCCCAATGTAAAGAAGTTCTGGTTATCCTTCTGGAGAGCCCACTTGGGCAGAGAGGCCCTGTAAAATGAGGGGCCGTGGGAAGGAGAGCAGAGGCAGCCCTGGGGATGAGTGAGCTTGTAAGCAGCCCTTCTGAATCCAACCAGCAGCGGGTTCTCCCCAAGGTGAGCCTTCAGGTGGCTCAGCCAGTAGCTTGGTTGCACCCTGTGAGAATCACCTTATATAAGTTGCTCCCTGATTTCTCATCCACAGAAACTGTGAGATAATAAATATTTGCTAGTTTTTAGCTGTAGTGTTTTGGCATAACTTTTTAACAGTAATAGTTAACTAATGTACTCTCCAATTTCAATCCCCAGAGGCAATCAGTATGAACAACCAGGTGCTTATAATTCTACCCTCTTTTCTATTCATATGTCATAATTAAATATGTATATGTATGTACATACACACACATTTTTTCCTCACAAAAATAAGACCATATGATACATATTGTTAAGTTACTTTTAGTTATGTAATAAACCATGGTCATCTCACCATGTCAATATATATCTGTGTGTGTGTATATATATATATATGCATGTGTGTGTGTATATTTAACTCATTATTTCTAAACTGCTAAATAATATTATATTCACTTTGATAAACATTTAGGTTAATTCCAATTTTTCTACATTTGTTTTCTTGTGTATACTTCTGCTTGTTCTTTCTTCGTCTTGTCAAATGTTGCTATTTTCAACATCTAAAATAATTAGTTTTATTAAATAATCACAAATTTCACCCCTTTATGAAACCATTATATACTTATGGAAAAAAAGAAGAAATTAAGCAAAAGCAAAATTGAGACAGTATGGGAAATCATTAATCCCACCCTCAAAAGTATGACTTTCTTTTGAAAAATCTGCTTTGAAGCTATCTCATAAGTTTTGACCCATAAGCTCTCATTATATTCTTATTTGGGACAGGATTTACTTAACGAATGTTTTAGAATTTCCTATTTATTGAGTGTTTATGTAAATTTTGTTATTCATTTCTAACATTATTATATTTTTACCAGGTAATATGTATAAAATTTTGTCTAATTTTGTGACTTCACAGAGATTTACTTCATTGTCTAATTCATGAATAATTTTTGTGAAGTGCAGGGAGAAATGAAAATGTTTATTTTTTATTTTTACAGTATAAATATTGATGTTTACATAGTAACTCATATCATTTAAATTCTATATAATTTATGTTTGTTTTTTAGATTGTGGAAGGCTTTGAATGCATAGGATATGAAAGAATACCTTTGATAAACATAAACATTAACATTCTATGTAATAGAAAACGCCAAACATAACTTCTCCCTAATTATATTTTAATCAAAAATACATACTTTGAAAATACAGCTTATAAATGAAACTCAAAACATTTTTAATTATATAGATCTCAAAACTCTGAAATCTATGAATTTAAGAATTTTTATGCTGTCTCCAAAGATCTACAAATGAGAATGTTTCTAACCTAATTAATAAGTATCCCACCTAACTTAAGTCAAAATACATCTTTTGTTATATCTGTACGCAATCCTGATTGTTCTCTTTTGGCTTTCTTACATTTCATTGCACTTAGCATGTTCTGGCTACTTAGTGGGCTAAAAAAAAAAAAAAGGATTTGTAAAGCATACATACTAATGTGGTTATTTGCAGTGGAATATTCTAAGAGAACAATTGACTTTGTTTTCATATTTTTCTATGCTTTTTTCCCTCTCATCACTAAATATCTCAAGTGGAATTGGATTTAAAGTGTTTTGTATTTTAAAATGTTAGTGGATGTTCCTGATCAGTGAATCTCTATGAAAGGCTATCACCTTTCATGATAAATGAAAATGAAAAACTAAGTTGTGAAGATGCATTATTAAGAACTGGACTTATTTAAAAATGGGCATTATTTTGTAGTTTTAGAAATTGTATAAATCAAAATTAAAGTAAAAATAAAAACTGATGAATTTGCAAAGGTTAATATCATCTGAATACTTATCTTTGGGAACTACTATGACACACTAAAGTTTCTTAAATGTTTCTTCTTTTTTTAAAATTTAAAATCTGAATTAGACCATCTGTATTCTAAAACACAAACGCAATCTGTACCAATTAAATACAATAAAGTTGAAAGGGGATATATAATAGCTTACTTAGAGTCTTAAATAAAAAGGAAACCACCAATCTAGACAATAATTTTAAACTGAGTCTATGTAGACCTTGTAATGGAAACAGCACTAAAACTCAATTTGCTTTTTCTGGATTTCTTCCCAGTTTTATTTTGTTTGAGAGGAAATAACATTTTTCTTAATCCTAACAAAACCATTTTTTAATAGCAAAGATAATTATAAATAAATGTTAGAACAGTGTGTTGATTTAAAAATCTCATTGGACAGGAAACATGTGGATTCCTACAAAGCTTACTTTGTATCTCAGATACATTTAGATCCTTAAAACTTTTTTGCTAATGAACCTTTTCAGAGAGTTCATATATTTTTTATAAGTTGAAATATATCACAATGTTTTAGCTTATAAAAATAATTTCAGCTTAGTTCTATTGTATTAAACTTTTATTTAAAAATTTTGACTTGTTTATTGAAGTGGGAAAATAAAAGCCCTTGTGTTTGTCTCCCCAAATAAAAATTGTATTTGTAAATTATGGAAACAACTTAATCTCCTGGGGTTTTCTTCCTAAAATATCTCATTTGGAAATAATAAGAGAAACATTAGAAATTAAAACAAATTTAAAAACCCTCTTTGCACAGAGAAACGGAACCAAAGAACCCAAACTACCTCATCAGTCAGTGTTCCAAGTTAAATTAAATATGTTATATGAAAAAGAATGTGGGAAATGTGCCTAGAAAATGAGTAAAATGATACGGAAAAGTTTAAAGATGAAGTAACATGGAAACTGTGCTAACTGTTGATTTTGTTTCTGAGTGTTGTAAATAAGGAGTTACGCAACTCTGTTTTTCGAGCCCTCTCCCCTTTCCTCTGATCTTTGAAGTGTGTCACTCTTTCATTTTGCCATTCAACAGTCTGACATGCAAAAGCTTTGTTCAGACAGTTTAATTTAATCACTGCCACTGGTTCAACAAGATGATAAAATCCCCTACGCTGTAGAACAGCCAACATCCCGCTCACTGTTATCTGATACTGTTTGAAGCTTCTCTCATGAATGCATGCTGATAACACAAGAACTCCAAACATGTCATAAACAATATATTAATGCCCCAGTTGGAATTCCATTAGAATAAGAAGTATATGAAGTTTAGGCCATTCAAGTGGGCCAATGTAATAAAATGTAATTTGGACTAATCTTCCCAAAGAATGTCCCGTGTTTGAAGCTGACAGTCTCCTATCACAGGCAAAAGTAATTGCTTGTTGACTGCATTGCAGACTTTTGAATCATGGCCTTTGTACTTCAAGCACCTTCCAGGTGTCTCAGCTAAAAGACAATCTGTCTCTTTGTTTGAACGGAAAGACATCGAAACTATAAATAATAAAACAAGCCATGGGTATTTTAATGAATATGGCTCATGTAGATTGGAATTTGTGGAAATCTGAGACAGGACTAGTTTAAAGTCAAAACACAACAGAACGCTTATCCTTTGAAGTGTTATCATGTCTTTAAGTTTTACTAATTCAAAATATATGAAAATGCTACAAATTTATATGAAAGATTTACTCAATTTGAAAATGGGAAACTATTGGAGGAAAGATGAAATTAAAGCTTTGCAATTTAATGAAGTATCTATGAAATGCTTTCATTCTTTTAGTATTAAAAATATTATGTGCGAAAGGATTACTGACCTGATTAACTTAAATGCTAGTTATTCAAGAAACTATTGAGAAAACAAAAACTTTGCACATGGTCACTGCACAGTAATTTACAGTGTTAGAATACATATATAGTGCTTCTATGTCTAGGCACTGTTCTAAGTTTTTTACTTATTCCAACTCTTTAAACCCCACCCCAACCCCTTTTTTTTCTTTTCTTTTTTTCTTTTTTTTTACAGATAAGGCAAAGAGAGGCTGAGCAATTTCCTCAAGATCCTAGAGCTATTGATGGAGACTGAATTTAAACCTAGGCAGTCTCTTTCAGAGTCTGTGCTCTGAACAGTGAAGCTCCTATTATACTCTGGAAGGGCCATGTTTATGACAAAATTTTAAAAAAACTTTAAAATTTTATTTTGGTGAACATTGAAAGTTGGAGATGACTGATCCAAACTATTGAAAGAGTGAACTAATATGAAAATATAATCATGTTAATCCCACTGGTAAATCTAATCAGTGGCTCCCCATTTGTCCCCACTCTTTAGCAGGGCATGGAAGGGTGTTCTACAACTTGAACTTTACCTCCTTCCTTTTCCCACGTGCTCCTAATGCTCCACTGATTATTTGCAGTTGGTGGAATGCCTTTTTTTTCTCATTTCAATGAGCCTTTTATTCCTTAGAGAAAAGAGTGAACATTTATTATGTACTAGACACTGTATCTAAGGGTACATCAATGAAGAGAAGAGACCAAGATCTCCTACCCTAGAGGGCTTGCATTCTAGTGCAGGAATACCAGCTAGCAGTAAGCATCGTAGAGAAATAAATTACAGCATGTTAGAAGGTGATAAGTGCTAAGGGGGAAAGGTTAGAGCAAGGTAAGGGGAGCTGAGAATGTGAGGCGGTAGCTTGCAGGGAAAGGTGATGTGCCATTTCGCATAGAGGTTTGGGGTAGGTGACCTGTGAGCAAGACCTGAAGGTGAAGGAATTAGTAATGCAGAGATCTGGAAGAAAAGAGTTGCAGTAGAAGAAACAGCTGGTGCAGAAACCCTAGTATGGACAATTGCCTGTCCTGTTCTAGAAAGGGCAAGGAGGCCAGCGTGGTTGGCAGGCAGTGGGCAGGGCGAAGGTGTCAGGGAGATGATGGTGCTGGGGAAGGGAGAGAGGGAGATCGAGGGGCTCAGTTTTCAGACCATATTAAGACTTTAGCTTTTACTCCGAGTGAAATTGGAGGCCATTGCAGCGGACTACCATGATCTGAGTTACATTTTAAAGCGATAATGCTGAACGCTTTGTTAAGAATGAACTGTAGAGGGTGGCAAATTTAGAAGCAGCAAGACTAGGTAGGAATCGATTGCAGGTGGGAGAGGACGGTAGCTTGGCACAGCAGAGGTGGGAGAAAAGGTGGCAGGTTGGGAATGTACTTTGAAGGTAGAGACGACAGCCTTCTCTGGTGGGCTGGATAAAGCAGGAGCTGCTGGTGCAGCAGATCTGGGGGAAGAACTGGAATTTGGCTTGGGCGTGTTGACTTTGCACATTCTGAAATGCTCTTTCCAGTTTTAGTTGTCTTGCAAGCTTCCGTCCGTCTTTTAAGAATTGTCTCAGGCTTTCCTTGATCACCACTCTCTTTCCTGAGTGGAGTGTTTTCTTCTGGGCTCAGTGACACTCTATGTAAACCTCTCTTAAAGCTCCTTTTTCCCTATTAGACTTGATGGACTTTACCTTTTGTCTAGACTGATATTTTGACCCTGTATCCCCAGTACCAGCACTATTCCTGGCATATAATACAGGGTTCAATTAGGTTTTATAGAATAAATGAAAAAATGAAGTCACTGTATGTCTGAATAGTGATCTTATAATTTGTAAAAATCAGAGACTGTAAAGAAAACTAGGGCTCTGATTTAAGTGAGGAAAGCTGAACACATGGCTCATTTCCCACATAGCTGATTGATTCCAAGGCCTTTCTTACAGGTCTGTGGATCTGTAGGACATTCTAACAATGTTTAAGATAAGGGATTTTCTTACTGTTATATAGTAGCTCTTACAGTTTTCCCACATCCTTTAGCTCTACCTTCTGTTTTGCTTTATGTTCCCCAGAATAGAAATGTTGAAGTCCTAACCTCTCAGTGCCAGAAAGTGGCCTTATTTGGAAATAGGATCTTTACCGAGGTAATCAAGTTAAATTGATATCCTTAGGGTGTGGCTTATCCAATATGACTGGTGGCCTTATACACTGAAGAAATTTGGACACAGAAAGAGGCATTGCACAGAGAGAAGATGATGTGAAGAGACACAAGATAACCACATGACATAAGTAACTCACCTGCAAGCCCAGGAACCCCAAGGATCTCTAGTGAACACCGAAAGATAGAAGAGGTAAGGACACACTGCCCTGGAGTCGTCAGAGAGCTCTTGGCCCTGCCAACACCTTCATTTTGGACTTCCAGCTTCCAGAACGATGAGACAATTTCTGTTGTTTTAAGCGACCTAGTTTCTGATACTCTGCTGTGGCAACCCTGGAAACTAACGTACCTTCACTTCATACCAGTGGCAGATAAAATTTCCATATATATATATTTTTCCTACAGTGAAGCAATATAGTGTATGTTTAGGCACAGGTACCCTAGTCTCTGACTACTTCAAGCTTAAATCCTGACTCTAGGAGTTGCTTAATTGAGCAATTTACTTAACCCATCTGAGCCTGAATTTCCTCTGTTATAAAACGGGAATAATAATAACATCTACTTAATAATACCTTAAGGCATTGTCGTGAGAATTTAGTGGAATAGTGCATATCGAGCTTTTGGAGTGCGCTCGGTATATAGTTCACATACATTAAAGATTAGCCTGCTAAGGTTTCTAAATGCACAAACAGAAACTGTAAAATTCACTTGGGGATGTGGAATCAATAATGGGAGTGCCCCAGACACAAACATATTTGAAAGTAAGATGTTGGGGACGCAGATTCCATTAAGAGACTGGACTCAATAGTTTATGATGAAAATCTTTTTTTTTACTTATTTGTATTTTTCTTTGCCTAGGAGATTCCAGTAAAACAAAAAGTGGTTACACTTTCATTTAAAAAAAATAACTATATTAAGGTATGATTAACATACGAAAACTACATATATTTAAAGGATACTATTTAAAAAGTTTTAACCCATGAAATGATCACCACAATCAAGATGAACACGTCAATCGTGACCAAACATTTCCTTGTCTCCCTTTGTAATCCCCCCTCACACCTTCCCCCCCAGCTCCCCACTGTCCCTACCCCTGTCCCAGGCAATCACTGATCTGCCTTCTGTTGCTAAAAATCAGTGTGCATTTTCTGGAGTTTTATATAAAGGGAGGTGTACAGCATGTACTCATTTTTGTCTGGCATCTTTTACTCACCATAATTATTTGGGGTTCATCCATGTTGTTCCGTGTATCAGCTGCATACCCTTTTGCGGCTGGTTAGTATTGCATTGTATGGATATACTGCTGTTTGTTGAGAGGCATTTGGGTTGTTTTGGGTTTGGACTGTTACAAATAAAGCTACTATGAATGCTCATGTATGAGTTTTCGTGTGGACATATGCTTTCCATTTCTCTTCGGAGTGGAATGTCTGGATCATACACCAGGTGTCTATTTAACATTTTAAGAAACTGCCAAGTTGCTTTCCAGTTTGGCTGTGCCATTTCACATTCCCACCAGCAGTGGGTGCAAGTTCCAGTTACTCCACATTCCTGTCCATGCTTGGGATGGTCAGTTTTTAAAATTTTAGCCATTCTAATCTAATAGGTACATAGTGGTATCTCTTGTCGTTTTAGTTTGCATTCCCCTGATTCATAATAATGTTTACCATCTTTTCGTGTGCTTATTTGCAATCAGTATATCTTCTCTGGTGAAGTGTTTATTCAAAACTTTTGGCCATTAAAAATGTATTTTTAATTATAGTTTTAAGAGTTCTTTGTATATTCTAGATACAAGTCCTTTATCAAATATATACTTTGCTTATATTTTCTCCAGATCTATGATTTGTCTTTCCATTCTCTTAATAGTGTCTTTCAAAGAGCAGATTTAAATTTTGATGAAGTTCAATTTATCAATTTTTTCTTTTATAAATCATGCTTTGGGTGTCATAGCTAAGAAATTTTTGCTGAACAAAAAAGAATAAAGTTTTTTTCTAAATTTTCTTTTGGAAGTTTTATTAATTTTACTTTGCCCATATATCCATGATCCTTTTTGAGTAACCTTTTTTATGATGATGAAACGTTCACTAATTGGGATAACTAATTTACTAATTTGAATTTTCCCCTTTGTCTGTAAGACCCAGTAAAGCAAGAAAGGGCAGGACCTTTCTTTCATTTTTAGGTCCTATTGCTACATAGGTGAGCCCATTTTAAGAGTTTTTTTCAACACCCAACCTTTCACCTAAGTTACCATTCTGTTTAACATTTCAGTTCTGTACACATCATGACCAAACTCACCTGGGGGTCAAACAGCATTTTCTCCAGACAAAGCCCACCTCAGAGAAATTTTCATGGCCCAAGGCACTCTTGGGCTATAAGCTTTTGGGTTTAAGTGGTACCTTAACTGTTACTGTAATGTTTCTACCACGATCTAAATGGATTGCTAGTGCTTGAAAGCGCTCAAGTGACTTTCCAAGAATCAGACTCAGATTTATTTTCTTAAGATGCATTATTTGCATTTTCTCCTGCAACATTCATTATTGCAAATTTCATTGGTGTACTGAATAAGCCTAAATCTTTAATTCAGTGCATTTTCATAATGGATGAATGGCAAAATTGGATTAGATGGAAAATAGTTCTTACTGACTCTGTATTTTCCTTGAATCTAACACTTCACTTTGCTGCCTCACTGTTGTGTCCCTTGAGTACAAGAAAGTAGCCTTAGTGTTACCAATTTGAGCAATTTTGAGTAAATAGAATTAGTAGTGTTACACATAAAGTCTTTATAATGGCACTGTTTTGCATAGTTTTAGCTTCCTTAGGCTTTATTGACAACGACGTTGCTCTATTTTATCTTAGTGAACAAAACAAGCTACCTAATATATGTGGCTTCAGTCTTGCAAAATTCATAACATATATCAACAGTTATAAAAACACTCTTCAGGAAGGAATTCCAAGAGATTGATTGTTTTACTTTCTCTCTTAGGAAAGTAACCAAAAAAAAAAAAAAAAAAAATCAATCACAATTGTTTTATAAATATGCCTACTATGCACCAAGTTCTCGCTTCCTCTTTTAACAAAATTTATCCATTCAGTAAGTCATAGACAAGTAAACAAAAATGAATTGCCATTTGTGTTATTTTATTAGTGTCATATGAAATTATGGCATATTATTGACTTCTTCACGAACATTTTACTTGAGGAGGCACAGTTTAACATGCACAAATCAAGATCAATATTGGATATGCATTAATTTTTTCAAAAATGCTACAAGGCAATTTTTCTCTACAAATCCCCTGTTGATATTTATAGTTCTATAAAAAATTATTATTGTGGCCAAATGATAGTTTAGCTAAGCTTTAATTATAAAAAATGGATTGTTATTTGCTTTGCGACTTCGCATCCCAGATGTACTTACTGACCACTTAATTTATTTTCTCTACCTTTCCCAAAATAAGTCTGGAGCGTCTGAAACATTTTTTTGCTGACTCAATTTATTTTAATATAAATATATTTTTTCATTAAGGATCCCTAGTAGTTTAGCAGTTGTTATTTTTTACTTTCAGTGGATATGTGAGGTTCATCAATATATTCTAAAATTTGGTCATTTGTATAACATGAGCACTCATTGCTAGCTCTTAGTTTCTTTAAATAATTTGCAGAGGATTGTACTTTAAATATAGAGATGTTAAATTCCCAAATCATATTTTAGATTTAATGACTCTAAGCAACTCAATGTTCAATTAATTCATTAGTTCCTATGTCTTAGATATCAAGTGCTCTCAAGATAGTAGGTGCTCACGATATCGTTTATGCTGTTAATATGAAAATATGAGAACATATTAAGTCAAGCTAATGTAGCATATACATACTTCAGAATTCTTTTGTGTGTCTCATCTGGCTCAAGTTACTCTTTTTATGCCCTGGGTGGCTGGGTGGCTCAGTTGGTTGGAGTGTCATCTTGTGCACCAGAAGGTTTTGGGTTCAATTCCTGATCAGGGCCTGTACCTGGGTTTGAGGGTTCGATCCCTGGTCGGGGCCCGTGAAGGAGGCGGCCAATCAGTGTTCCTCTCTCACATTGATGTTTCTCACTCTCATCTCTCTCCCTTCCTCTTTCTTTAAAGTCAATGAACGTATTCTCCTCGAGTGAAGATTTAAAAAAGTAATCCTTTTTAAAAGGGGCCTATCTCCTCTCATCTTTATTTCAAATGTATTCTTTCTGCTTGGATGATAATTTTTTTAAAAATCTATTTTCTTTTTGATTCAATTTCTCTATCAGTTTAAAGTTTCTGATTCTTACTTAAAGACCTCTCATTTTTCTAATTATAAACACATTCTTTCCCTAATTAAACAGTGAATTCCCCAAGTGCACAGACCACCTTTTATTTTTATTTTTATTTAAAACCCCCCACTTTAGTGAGGTATGACTGACATACAAAAAGCTGTACATATTTAATGTACACAACTTGAGTTTGGAGATAAGTATACACCACAACATAAGTAAAACCATCAAGGCAATCTATGCCATAAACATACCTATCACCTCCAAAAGTTTCTTCCTGACCTCTATTTTTATGATAAAAACACTTGATATAATACTGACCCTTTAAGCAAATGCTTTAAGTATCCAATACAGTATTGTTAACTATAGGTGTGTGGTATATAGGAGATCTCTAGGTCTTATTCCCCTTCCATAACTAAAACTTGTACCCTTTGACCAGTACCTCCCAGTTCTTCAACTCCAACCTAGGCCAGCCTACCCCCTCAAACTTCGGTAACACCATTGTAATCTCCTATGAGTTTGATGTGTTCAGATGCCTCAGATAAGCGTGATCACGTAGTATTTGTCCTTTGGCTATTTCACTTAGCATGAGGGCTTCCAGATTCATCTAAGTTGTGGCAAATAACAGATCTCCTTTTTAGAGGCAAAATACTATTTCATTACATGTAAATTCCATCGTTTCTTGCTTTTTTCTTTCTTTTTCTGTTAATCCTTACGCCAGGATATTTTTTCCATTGATTTTCAGAGAAAGTGGGAAGGAGAGGAGAGAGAGAGAGAGAGAAAGAGAGAGAGAAGCATTGATGTGAGAGAGTCACATCGACTGGTTGTCTCCCTCATGCTCCGACCGGGACAAGGATGGAATCTGCAGCCCAGGTATGTGCCCTTGACTGGGAATTGAACCCATGACCCTTTGGTGTGCAGGTGGATGATCTAACCCCTGAGCCACACCAGCCATGGCAATACTATAGTTTCTTTATCCTTAGATTTGTCGATGGACATTTAGGCTGCTTCCATGTCTTGGCTATTGTGAATAATGTTTCAATGAATATAGAAATGCTTATATGTCTTCAATATCCTCATTTCAAGTCCTCTGGATGTATATCCTGAAATGGGTTGCTAAATAATGTGGTGGTTCTATTTTTAATTTTTTTAGAAACCTCCATTATGTTTTTCAGAGTGGTTGTACCAGTTTATATTTTCACCAGCAGTGTATAAGGATTCCATTTTCTCCACATTCTCACCAACATTTGTTATCTTTTGTTTTGGTTTTTAAATAATAAGCATTCTAACAGGTGTGAGGTGATATATCATTTTGGTTTTGATTTGCATTTTCTTGATGATTAGTGATGTTGAGCACCCTTTTATGTACCTATTGACCATTTTTATGTCTTCTTTGGAGAAATGTTTATTCAGGTATTTCACCCACTTTTAAACTAGGTTAGGTAGTTCACTGAGTATATTGCACTTTGCTAAGGCATCACAGGGATATGCAATTAGGATCAAGTGCAATATGTGAAAACCTCTTATCTCCCTCAAATGCTCTCATAGCCTAAATATAGATTGTTTTTATCTTCTCATTCTTATTAGTTTGTTTGGAGGTGTAGGCACCAACATGCCTTCTTTAAAATACTCCACTATAAGATGACTTTGAGTCTGAAAACAGTCTTCACGTCCTGTTTTCACTAGTTATGTGACCTTAAATAAATTACTTAATCTCAAAGTACCTCAGTTTCCTCATTTGTCAAATAGGAATAATAATAATATCAACCGCACAGGGTTAGTGCGAAGAATACATGAGCTACTTCATGTAAAATATGAAAACAGAGATTATAACTTGTAATGAGTATAATACTTTTTAGGTATTATTATTATTGTTTTCTCAGTTGACTATTGTACCCTTAGGAAATTGCAAGAGAAAAAGGAAAGATTGGAAATGTCATCTTTTAAGATTAAGTTTCGAAATTTAAGCTTTGAAACAAAAAGTTTAGGAAAAAATATCACTTCAACTCTCACTTTAGAGCTTTGACTTTCTGTTATATATATATCTGTTCATACATACATGAGATAACTAAATAATGAATTAAGAAATATAATATGAACGGGATTGCATAACTCACAAATTGAATCTTTCATTAGAAAGTTATTAAGAAGGGACAAAATGTCCTTCATTCAAAAATAAACAGTTAATAATTTTTGGGACCAACTTTTAATAATGATAAAATGTGAATGCCAAAATCTGTATCATTCAGTCATTCTTTCAAAAACATTTGTTGAGCACTTACTATGTGAACGACACTTAGCTAGGTGCTGGAGATAGAAATTAAGGGTAATGTTGGGAAATAAACCAGTCAGAGAAAGACAAGTGTCACATGATCTCACTTGTATGTGGATTCTAATGAACAAAACAAACTGATGAACAAAACATATCCAGAGACACAGAAGCATGGAACAGACTGAGGAATTTCAGAGGGAAGGGTGTATATGTGTGTGTGCGAGGGAGGGTGGGTTTGGGAAGAGATTATGGGCTATGCATATATGTATAGCCCATGGACATAGACAATAGTGTGATGAAGGCCTGGGGGGGGGAGGGGAGGGCAGGGGGGAGGGGGTCAATGAGGGAAAAAAGGGGATATCTGTAATACTTTCAATAATAAAGATAAATATAAAAAAAGAGCAATGTTGGCCCTCAAGCAGCTCTTCAGGAGTGTGTGTGTGTGTGTGGAGGGGGGGGGGTCAGATAAACCAATCAACGGCTATAACTCTCTTAAATCACAGGGCGGTCCATGCTATAGTAGCAATGTGTGTGGTGAGCTGAGAGTGCTAAGGAAGTTATTCAGCATAGGGGGCGAATGAGAGGACGTCAGGGCTGACAGGCGAAAAGCAAGCAGACCTGAAATGGACAAATGAAATGAGGAAAGCTTTTTCAAGACGAGGGAATAGCATGCTAAACATGGGTTTGCCTAATATAGCTAAGTTATTGGGTATATAGGGGAAACAAAAAAGAAGCTAGAGGTTAAGGCAGTGCGCAGGACCAAGGAATTTTTAACGTGAATGGAGATAAAGATAGTGGTTAAGTGTACAAGTCTGGGACCCAGCTGTTCAACTGTGATAAATTCTTATGCTGGTTCTGTCAGTTACTAGCTGTGTAAGGACTGGGGCTGGCTACTTCACCCAAGCCTTAGCTTCCTCCTTTGCAGAAGGGACATGGATAATGGTAGCTGCTTCCTAGGCTTTTGTGAGAACTGAATGGAACAATTGACATAGAAAGTGCTTAAGTGCCTAACAAAAAGGCCATTCTCAATAAATATCATTTGTTATTATTATTGCAGGTAGATTTGCAGAATGCTGGCAGAAGGTGTGACTTGTTCTGCCAGATTTGCACCAGGAAGTGCTTCACCATAGTTTGTCATGGCAGAGAAGGGAAGGAGAGGCGGGCCAAGAAGTCAGAGGGAACAACAAGCGTTAAGCAATGAGGTGTGAAAAGTTTGGGATGTTTAAGAAGAGATGAGTTTTCTGTGGTGACCACAAGGAGAGATGTTGTAGGAGATGGAATGGAAAGGGAAACTGTGATTTGAACGTAACCTTTAGAAAGTAATCTAGTTGGCATTTGAGAGGATTGACATGTAGGGCAGTGAGGGGCAGAAGTCTGAAGGCAGGGAGACCAATTCAGAGACTATTAGAGTGTAAGGTTGATAAACTGCCTGGCTAAGCAAGGACTGCGGGAATGATGAATTTTTATTCATCTTTCTGGGCACTGCTTAGACATTTTCTGCTGTGGGATGCCTCACCAGATTCATGGACAGTGTGATGTCTCCTTTTGTACCAGTGCTGTATCAACTTCTGTTACTGCACCCACTCGCACTGTGTTCAAATAATTTGTCTTTATATCTGTCTCATCCACAAAAGAGTAAACACCTATCTTATTTATCTGTGTATCCTTGGTGCTTATAATAATAGTAGATCATAGGGGAACAGTGGAACTGAGAAAGGAGGCTAGAAAGCTAAATCAGTGTGTGGACTGATTTGATGTAGTGAGAGGAGAAGGGGGCAGGGAATTAAGGATGGCTCTGAGTTATCTAGCTTAGGCTAGGCTGCAATATTATAACTTGCAATATGTCTTTAATGCATTATATAGTAATGCATCAAAATGAATCCTGAAGTATCAGTGGCTGGAAAACAAAGTTTATTTCTTCGCCTTGCAAATTCTAAAGCAAGTCAGGTAATGCTCCAGAGCAACTCATATCCATGTGGTGACCCAAGGATCTAGGGTTCTTCCATTTGGCGGCTCTGCCATCTCAACTGTGGTTTCTAAAGTCACTGTTCATTGGAGAATGACAGGTTGGAGATCTCACACCTGCTTCTGTTACTGCCAAGTGGAAGTAACATATTTCATATCCATCACACTCATAACTTCAAAGTCTAGTGGCACTGAAAGCAGGAGACATATAAAAATGTCCTAAAAAAGAAATATATGTAATACTGAAATATTGAAATATGATTTTTAGAAAATATTGTTTGTTTGGAAACAGTTTGTTTCTCAAAAAGTTAGATTTGTTTTCAATTTCTTAGCTTACTTTTTCTCCTTCCTAAATTAGCAATGTTTGATGGTTCTAAAAATGTTTTAAATATTGACAAAACTTGTAATGGCTCCCCCCCCCCCCCTTCTTCTGGCTTGCTCAGATTTCCATCCATATGCCTCCAAAGCGTCTCTCCCTTTGGACAGATATCTTATGGTTTTTTGGATAGTTAAGCAGAATTTGTGCTTGTTAGTTCTTGGCTTTAGAGGACTAAGTATTTTATATTTTGTATTCATCTCTAGGGTAATAGATAGGCAAGTAATATTCAAAGATTAGATAGTACAGAAATTATTTGGCAATTTAGTAAAAGTTTATTAATTTAGAATACATAAGAGAAAAGAAAATCTTTCTAAATGAGTGGTCTTAACACAGACTATTCTAGTTGACATGCAGTTTTAATATCTTACAGCCACCATATATATAATAAAGTTAGCTCCAAGTGGATAATATATAAATCATGGGAGTTAAAGAAAAAATTATAACTTGCAATATGTCTTTAATGCATTATATAGTAATGCATCAAAAATACGTCTTTCAATAATTTCTGAAGTACACTAAAATTATTGTAAAATTTGTGAGGCCTTTGGTTTAAAATATGTAGTGCTGAGATGTACAGAGGAAGAAATTATTTGGAATTTTTATTAAATTAGAACCATATGTTTCATATTAGAAACATCACAGATTACAAGGGAGCAAACATTTTTACTATATTTTGGTTACATCCAGCATATTAAGTTATGACTCATCTTGAGAAATCCATTTCTAATCCCTTTCATATTAAAATAATTTTGAAATAAGAAAGAGACTTTTTATTAAAACAAACAGATGAATCATGAGTATCATATATGGCACAGGGATTTTATTTCAGCCTTTTAGAGTGTGCCATTGATTTCTAATACAGCTAAAGTATGTGTGGAATAGTTTATTCAACACCATACTTTTTTCATTCTTTTCTATAAACTCAAGTAATTTTGTAAGTGATTTCACAGTACAATATCAACAGATAGAAACTGAAACTCTGATTCCTCCAGGAAATGAACCAATAAGAAGTGTGTGCACATACAAAATAATGTGTAATGTTGAGGAAGTACTTAAGGTAATTTAAGTTGAGCATATTACTCTGAAGTCTAATGTAAATTACCCAGATTGACTTCTTATAATTGACCCAATTCATCATATTGCTCTATTCTCCTCTTCATACAAACCACCACTATGGCTTTTGAAACATATTAAAATTAATGTAAACCATGTGAAATTGAAAGTTTCAATAGTTTTAACTTACAAAAATGGCAACTCTATATGGTTAAATTCAAATACTAAAAATTAACAAAAAATAGTGAATTTCCCTTCTGTACTGGGTTCAGGTCAGCACCTTGACTCAAAAGTCCCCAAAGGTAGAGCCAAAGTGAATTGCTTTCCATTATTTTAATGGGACAGACAGCAATATTGGTTCTGTAGTTCACCAAGACAACACTGCAATTATAGCAGTAAATGGTGTACAATATTAAAGAAACAAGGATTAGGGCATAGCCATCCTTCACACTTCATATTTACTAATAGTACTCTAGGTGCCCTCCCCAACATTAATACTGAATTTAGGTAGGAGGGAATCTATCAAGCAGGCTCACTCCTCTGTTCAGAGAAAGCAAGTGAATGTTAAGCAGTTGTGGGCGGGGTGGGTCCTAGAGCAAACCTTTCATGGCCAGTGGGAACTCATCTAGAAAGTGAGCCCAGGCAGTTCCAGCCTGATTCCTTTTAATGTCACAGTTCATTTGCAGAACCATAACTGGAATCAAGAATTAAAAAGCCTTGTATAAAAGTCAGTAACATTAAACCTTTAAGACTCATGTTTCATGTGTCATAAAAAGTCTATGAAAGGATTTTATATTCTGTACAGTGTTTTAGCACTTTCAATCACTTTTTTTTTTCAACATAACTTTTGTGAACACTTTTATAGCCTCTAAATGAAAAACTAAACTATGTGTCATTCAAAAAAAAAAACCACGTTTTATGGATCACAGAATTTAATAAAAGTTCTGCACCATAACAAGTGCCTGATAAACCTTTATTAAAATTCATTAAAAATATTGAAAAATATTTTAACAGAAATTAGCCCTCACTTTTTGGTAAACATGACAAATCACTCCTCAAGGAGTCTGCTTGTTTATCACACATATGCATATTCTTTGGTGGTGAAATAATGAATTTTATGAATAAATACTCCGTTATTCACTATTAAGAAAATATTTCTTTATATGTGGTGAGAATAATCCTCTTAGTTTCTTGTCTTCAAGTAGCTTTAATAATTATGATATATGTAATGTATATATAGAAATAAAAATAAAGACAATGGAAAATATTTCTGAAAATATATAATATATACATACCTGTTGTTTCCTTATGTTATACCACATCAGTGGCTTTGTTTTAATGCACTTCTCAGGGTCCAGAGAACAGATAAGACTAGGGCTTTCAAATACATTTAGGAATTCATGCTCTTAGATACATTTTATTTGTATTATTTTTAATATTAATTTTATAATGGCTGCATTATATTTCATACAGCTCTATAGTTGTTTCCATTTTTATCCTGTAAATAACACTGCAATGAAAACATTTATGCCTATGAGTTTTTCTTATATTGCCTATTGCCTTTCAGGAGGATTAAACAGATTTAACTTGCTTCCCTCAGTGTATCAGATACTAGTTTAAAAGTATTTTGTTCAAGATCAGGAATTTTTCATTAAATATGTGTTAATTTAGCATGTGAACAACAATACTGCTTTTTTACATATAAAAAGCTCTACAGCCTGTCCGGGCATGGCTCAGCGGTTGAGCATCGACCTAGGATCCAGGAGATCAAGGTTTGATTACAGGTCAGGGCACATGCCCGGGTTGTGGGCTCGATTCCCAGTGGGGGTGTGCAGGAAGCAGCCGATCAGTGACTCTCTCATCATTGATGTTTCTCTCTATCTCTCTCTTTCTCTCTCCCTCTCTCTCTCTCCTCCCTTCCTCCCTCTGAAATCAATAAAGACATATTTAAGAAAAACAAAAAGTTGTACATGTTTAATGTATATACAATAAGTTTGGAGATAAGAATCACCATGAAAACATCATAACAATCTATGTCAAACTTACCCATCACCTCCAAAAATTTCCTCCCATCCTCTTATTTATTATTACTCTTTGTTGTGATAAGATATAACATTTTATTATTTCCATATGATTATGTGTATATAAAGGCTCTGAGACATTGGTGTATTAGTGTGCATAATTTTATTTTACATATCTATATGTTATTTTTGTGTGTTTTTTGTTTTTTTTTTGGTTTATAGCACAGGATTCTTTAATAGCGTAAAAGTTAAAATAACTTAAAGTCCAACAAGAAGGATATGAGTGAATAAATTAGGAGCTCTATGCTATGCAGTGAGTAAAAATAACATTAAGAATAGTGAAAGGTTAAGGTCGGTGGTACTCAGGCAGGCTAAATAGCCATCTCAGATGGTGAATAAAGAAAAATTGAATTTATTTAAGGAAAAGGGGTTGGGGGATGAAGCTATCCAAAGGGAAGGGCTACAAAGCACTGAGTCAAAGGAAACTGTGTCCATGATGGCAGCAAATATATACATGGGACAGTGAAACAAGGAAGAGCATAAATGCAGCAACAGGAGAGCCAGGCTGGGCTGCTTTGGCTCCCTGAGAAGTCAGACAGAAAAGGGGGCCTTGGAGGCGGGTTCGGGGAGTAAGCCTGGGAGGAGCTGCTCCCTTGGTTTCAAGTCTTGTGGCAGCCCCTTGAGGGAGAAAGGGGGATGGAGACGGTGCTGGTGTGCGCAAGTGCACTGGGTCCTTTGTCCTGAGCATATTTATCTCTCTGTTTCTTGCAGGTGGAAATCTTAG